>NC_133622.1:55214990-55222490 GCF_048593235.1 Sminthopsis crassicaudata
TTCCTTCCTTCCTTCCTTCCTTCCTTCCTTCCTTCCTTCCTTCCTTCCTTCCTTCCTTCCTTCCTTCCTTCCTTCCTTCCTTCTTTCCTTCCTTCCTTCCTTTCTTTTTTCCTTTCCTTTCCTTTTCTTTCCTTTTCTTTCTTTCTTTTTCTCCTCCTCCTCTGCCTCCTCCTCCTCCTCCTTGTCCTCCTGTTCCTTCTCCTTCTCCTTCTTTTGTCCCATCTACTACCATCACCACTATTATAATTACTATCAACCACAATCTCAAATAGGTGTTAATACTTCACATGGGTGTTTAAGTGAGATGGCCAAGAAAATATTCCTAAACATACTGGGAAAATTTGTTTTTGCTAAAAGTTATATTACTTAAAATCCATACTTGGAGATAAATTTCTTTCCCTTCTTTCTTAGAAAATGAAGTAGAAAACTAAAATAATTACATTAAAGGGTAGAGCATATTTGAACTTTCTGCAGAAGTAGTTTGGGGTTTTAATTAGGTCATTTTCTCACCCTTGTCTAAATTTATAGCCACATCCTGATTGAAGTAAAAGGGTGAGAAGAGAGCTGTCACATCCATTTTTGGATGCCCTTAGTTTATCTTCCATAACCCTTCCTTTCCAGGCATGTAAATAAAATCTTTCTGTCAGTGTTGCAAGTGTTTCAGAAAAGTAGGTGTTTGGCTTTACCTTTGGTGCTTGGGGCTCTTTGGTGAAAAATTTTAATCTTATAAATATATAACCCCCTCAGCCTATTTGACCTTGGAAGCTCTAAGTTCTTCTGCCTCCTGAAGCCACCTGTTATGTATGAAGGCACGCAGACTCTGACTCCCTCACTGCTTTTTCATTGTTCTAATCTGCCTGAACACAATTTTATTACTCAGAAGTATAGTTAGTAGTAATAGCTGGAAGAACAAGGATAGGCTCCATAGGAGGAACTGCTTTAATGGGATTCTGCTCCTGCAGTTTCAAATATTTTCTCTATTCAGATAACTCCATGTAGATATGTATATACAGGAAATAGTTGGTGATGTGGGACTGGCTGGGGAATGGGAAGTAGTGGTTAGGAGAGAGACCAGGGAATTATCACTACAGAATAATGTTTGAACCATTGGAAGATGAGGTTATTGCTGGGTTCTTTTGGTCATGTCTGATGCATTATGGCCCCATTTAAGACTTTCTTAGCAAAGATACCACAGTGAATGGCCATTTTCTTCTGCAACCCATTTTACAGATAAGGAACTGAAGGAAATAGGGATAAAGGACTTGCCCAACATCACACAGTTATTAAGGGAGGCCAGATGTGAACTCATGAAGATGAGTTTTCATGATTCCAAACCCAGTACTCTTATTTATTGCACCATGCAGTTAAAGCTGAGGAGGTTGCATTAAAATAATTTACTTAAAGTGTCCCTTTTTAGAAAGGCTTTATTAATCTTGCCACCCTTTTTACTTCTCTTCCTTGAATGATCCACCTTTCAACTAATGGCTGAAATGATCTTCCTTGAGCTGAGCAGCTGCTCAAAGTTCTTCAGAGAATTCCTTTTTTCTAGGAAGAAGTATGAACTAGCTATCTGGCTCCAGGACTCCCCTATTCTACTGTGATTTTCAAGGTTTAATACATACAACTTCACTTTAAGTACTTGTTAATCCAGTTCAGTTGGGCTGTTGGCTATTCTCAGAACCTTGTGAAAAATCTCCAGCCTGTTTCCTAGGCCTGGAATGCACTCCTCCTCACTACTGCCTCTTAAAATCCCTAGCTTCCCTCAGGATTTAGATCAGATGACAATTCTTACAGAAAGCTTTGCCTGATTTTCCTACTTGTTAATGTCTTTCTCCTCAAATTATCATGTATTTAATTGGTCTGGACATATGATTTCCTTGCTGAATGGGATAAACTGAGTGAAGACCTGTCATGAGAATGTGATTTTATACTGTGCCTTAATTGTGATTTGAGAGTTTGAAATAACAAATTGAACTATAGCTAAGAAGCTGCAAGTGTTCCATTGTCTTGAATGAACATTTCCCCTTCTGTTTCTCCCTACCTCTTAATTAACATCTAAGTATTTCTTTTAAAGGTGATGATGGCTTTGGGAATTCAGGTAACAGAATTCTCTCACCTAAGAATATCTGTGTGTATAGCAGTTATCTAGGGAAATTAAATTAAGAGTTTGCTATTTACTAATATTCTTTTGTTTCTGGGATGGACTTCCATGTTTAGAGTAAAAACCTGAACTTCCCTAGACAACAGGAGCAAAGGGGGTCTATAAAATCTTATGTTTTGCAGTTTGTGCTTTACACTTCTCTATTGACACCTTATCTGTTAGGAGCTGCACTTTCTCATGAGGTTGTAATAAATTCCTTTATGCTATTTTTTTTTACCATGAGAGTCTCTGAGTTTTGATTTGGGTAAGGACCACTGTCACACACACTTGCTTTACCAGGAGATTTTATTGAAAGAAAGTGTTAGAGACTATCCCAATCGATTTGTGATGGAAAGTGCCAACTGCACCCAGAAAGAGAGCTATGGAAACTGTGGATCAAAGCATAGTATTTTCACCTTTGTTGTTATTGTTGTTTGTTTGATTGCTTGTTTGTTCTGTCTCATGTTTTCTTTCTTTTTGATTTGATTTTTTCTTGTGGAAAATGATAAATGTTGAAATATGTTTAGAAGAATTGGAGAGATAGAGGGATAAAAATCTGGAGCACAATTTTTGCAAAAGTGAATGTTGAAAATGATCTTTGTATGTATCTGGAAAAATAAAATGCTATAATGAAAAGTATAAAATCAATAGTGCTATTGAGAAAAAAAGAAATGGTTTGACCTGTGTTTGTGAAAAAATAATTAGTTATAGGGAAAATGAATTGGGATGGAAAAGAACTGAGACAAGGAGATCAATCAGGTTATTGCAAAAAGATGATGAGGGCAAGTTACAGGATAGTGATAGTGTAAATGAAGAGATGGGTTTGCATATATAAGATATTGTGATGTTAGAATGGGTAAGGTTTGGCAACCCATTGGATATGTGAGTTATGTGAGTGAGGAGTTGATGATGATATTGAAGTTGCTTTTGTGACAATAAAAAATTTTGGGAAAGGAGAGAGTTTGGGAAAACAAGAAAGAGTTCTGTTTGTATAACATGTTGAGTTTGAGAAGTCTAAGGAATATGGTTCCCAAATTCTAAAGACAGTGGTGATAAGTGACTAAAGCTCAGAAGAAAGGTTAGAGCTGGATATATATATATATATATATATATATATATATATATATATATATATATATATATATATATATATATACACATATGTATATATATATGCAAATCAATAATTTTTAGAATCTTGCCACATAATATGGCATTTGGTTATATTCATAAAGGAATGGTTTTAAGGACAATTAATGGGGAGCAGTATTACTGCTTCCTTGATCCTATTACGATGCTGATTTGGGATGTTGGTGTAATATTTCCATAAAAGATTAAAACGGAAGCATATACATCATTATATAAAATTGATTACCAGTAAAGTAGTATTGAACCTGATCTCTACCTTGGGAAAACAAAATATTTGTCTTCAAGTACTTGACAACCTATTATGTAAAAGAGAAATTAGATTTGTTACATTTGGTACCAGAGGGCCCCCTGGGAGCAGTGGGTGGAAGGCAAAAAGAATCCTTTGACTTGAGGTAAAGAAAAGCTTCTTAACAATTGGAATTATCCAAAAGTATAGTGTTTTGTATCAGGAAAATGTGGGGTCCTTATTATTGGAGTTCCTTAAGCCAAATATGAATGATCAGTTAAAGAGTAGGAGATCCTTGTTTAGATACGGGTTAAATGAGAGATGACTTTGAAGGCTTTTTCAGCAGTAAGATTCTGTGTTGATGTGTTATGTTAACACATTTAAGAGAAAGGCAATAATTTAAATAATATTTTCCATTTGATTCTAGAACAGCATAGCTTTTTTGCAAAACTGTCAAGTAGATCTTTTTCTAGTTGGGCAGTTTCCAGAAATTCAGTTATCTGAATATAGTTAAATCACTGACTAGTTAGAACAATGATTAAAAGTAACATCAATTTTGAAGAAAGGACCAAGATGAAGAGACACTTCCTGCAAGGACACTAGCATTAGCTAAATTGTTGACCCTAAAATGGTAAATGACAAAAAGACTTTACTTGTTTTCACCAAGTCTATATTCCACATATATTTCTATCTTTTGTAGATGTTATTACCTATTTTTGGAATGATTCATCCCCCGCCTTTGTCTGTTGGATTACTTAGGACCACTTTTGGGGTGCATTCTACAAACCACATAGAGATACGAAGTCCTTGTTATTACTGTTATAATAGAGAAATTTAGCCGAAATAAAGCAGTCATGACAGTAAGGAGACCAAAAGAGTCCAGAACCACCCTTGGACAACCAACACTTGCCAAGCAGGAAGACAGGACAAAACAAACAGTAGTTTAGAGAATAAGCTTATTTGCATTGAAGGATGGCACATCATGAACAGAGGTAACAGGGGAAGCTGAGAAAATGTGCAGAATCAAAGCAGATACCTCAGATATCTCATTTTCACACCTGGATGTGCTGATTTGGAATTTTTTTTGGTTCTCTATCATGTCCTTATCATTGGTAAATCTCATCCTCGTGAAAGATCCAATCAGTCTTAGCATTTATATCTCATCAAAACCTTCCAACTCTCTGGCAGGAGTGTAGAGCCACAAACTCCTCAACCTCCATTTAAGGAGGGGAGAGTTACCTCTCTCCTTTGATTGGAAAGCAGAGCAATAAACTTTCCCCAAATCCTTCCTTTATAGAAGTCTTAGGAATTTCCCAGTTAGCTTTTTATTCTCTTTGCTTTTAACTTTATGACCATTATGTCTCCCATGATGGTGGTATTCCCTGACATAAATCTCCTTCAGACCTCTTAAGTATCATAGTCTCTCATTAGGAAAGTCTCTTGATTGCAGAGAATATGTCTTTTTTTTTTATTTTTGTCTCTGACACTTCAGTGCTTGGTATATAGTAGGCACTTAATAAATACTTGTTGATTAAATAGAAAGTTCCAGGGCATTGACTAAGGTTTTAATAAGTAATTTAACTAAATACAGTAATAATGTAGTAATAATAGGTAAATTAAAAAATCTATTAGAGGATTTGGATTGAGATCTTCCTTACTATAAATCTAAACAAAAATACTGGCATTGATATTTTAATCTTTTTTTCAGAGATCTAGGGTCAAAGATCTAGGGTCTTCAGAAGGAAGAATAAAAACTATACTTAGGCAATAATTAGTAAATATCTATTAAGTGCCTACCATACAAAAAAGAGTTTCTTCCCTCATGGAGTTTAAAATCTAATAGTGGAAGACAATGCACAAAAGAAATTGAAAATGGTCTGGGCTGCCCATTTTAGAGGTATAATGAAGAAGTCAAAACAAATTTTTAAAAAGTGTTCATTATTGAAAATGAAATATCTCAAAAAATGCCTTTTCTGTCTCCCCTCCTTAAATGGAGGTTGAGGAGTTCATGGCTCCACACTCTTACCAGAGATTGGAAGGTTTTGATAAAGTATAAATGCTAAGACTGAATGGATCTTTCACAATAATAAGATTTACCAATGATGGGGGAATGGTAGAGAATCAAAAAAAATCCCAAATCAGTGCCTCCAGGTGTGAAAATGAGATTTTTGAGCCAGCTGGTCAAAGGAAGAGATGCATGGCAGATGAAAGTAGTCTATGGTAACAACATAGCTTTTCTAAAGCATGCCTTCTCTCCTCCCTGTAGACCCCTTCAAAAAATGGGCTTCTCACATTGTAGAAGTAAGAAACTATAGGTTCTCACATTGGTACATATAAAATATTTAAAATGCCGGAGAAAATCTTCCAACTTATTATGTAGAGTTTCTGTAGAGGATTCATAATAGGGCACGGACAAAAACTGAACAGAATAAGAAGGGAAGGGAATGGATTTACACCTACAAATATGCCATTGTGTGAAGTTTTATAATTACATACATATATATATATTTTAACCATTTTTTATAATCATTTTTAACCACTCCTTTTGTGAAGTTTATTACAGCTCCTTTTGTGAACTGTCTTCCATTATTAGATTTTAAACTTCTTAAGGGCAGGGACTCTTTGTTTTTTGCATTTGTAACCCAGACACACAGTGCCTGGTGCGTAGTAGGTACTTAATAGATATTTACTAATTGCCCACCCAACATATTTATTTCCATGCTTTTACCTTTTTTTTCTGTACACAGTCAACTTTGGACTTAAATTTTTTAAAGCTTTCTGGATCTTGCAATATGTCACTAGAGAACCAGTCATTATGAAGTCAGAGGCTCAGATGTAAGTAAAAATGAGGAAGAAATATGATAAACATATCTCTACAATCTCTCTGTACCCTCTTTTCCATTCCAATTACTATCACATTAGTCCAGAGCCTCATTTCCTCCCATCTTTGCTATTGTAATCATCTGCTAATGGGTCTTCTCCACTCCAGGCTTTCCTACTCCAATATCCCTCACATGTGCTTGCTGGATTAATCATCCTAATGTATAGCAGATCTAGTCATTCCACTCAGAAATAATCAATGCATTTCCATCTCCTAACAAATAAAGCCAAACATTCCCTAGTCTAATGTTCATGGCTTTCAACAAAGAGATCCCAATCTGATTTTTAATGGTATCTGAATGTATCCTAATCTCTTTCAAATATAATGAAATCCTTAAAAATTGAACTCCTCACCATTTTGTAATGCCTTTTTTTCTCTGTGCCTTTACTCATACATGTATTTACATATTTATTCTCTATTATAGTTAATACTTTATATGTGCTATCTCTCCTCTTACACTTTAAATTTCACAGACAAGGACTGTTTTTCATTTCTTGATTTATAACAGGAATTCTCACCTGTTTTCAATGTTATGGATAAGTCTGGTGAATAAACTGGTGAAAACTAGAACTCCTTTCAGAATAATGTTTTCTTTTCTTTTTTAAAATCATAATGAAGGGAAATGCTGTTTCAGGTGCAAATTAGTGAAAATAGAGCAATATGTATGTGTATGTGTGTGTGTGCGTGTAAATTATTTTTTTCCAATCAAGTTCACAGACCCCTAGAAATTTATCCATGCCTTCCAAGTGAAGAACTCTTGCCATAAACATTTCTATTTTTTAAGCAATTAGAAAGGTTTTCCCCCTTTCGGGTGATATAGTTGGTACAAAACAGCCCACATTCCCCAGCCAAAGTTTTTTGCAAAAGTATATACAGAATCCAGGGAAAGTGGGCTCAAGCTTTTAGAACACATATGCTGGAGTAGTGAGTAATGGCACCTTATTGCTGAAATTTCTTTCCATCTCTTTGTGGGATATTCAGGAAGTTCCTGCTATTATTCTTTCCTGAGTTTTTTGTAGAGTCCTGAGGTAGGCACTATCACCAGCCATTGTTATTTTGGGGGGATAATGCTGGAATGTCAGTGGAAAGTGGGACATCCAACAT
>NC_133622.1:55227490-55327490 GCF_048593235.1 Sminthopsis crassicaudata
AAAGAAATTAAGTTTTTTGCCCAGAGTCACTCAGTAAAATTTAGGTATGCCATTCGAACTCTAATCTTTCTGACTCCAAGTAGAGGGCTCTCTGCACTCCCCCATGCTATCTCAGCACTATTGTCTATTTTGAAGGAACTTATTTATGCTAAGATCTCAAAAATAACTTTCAAATCAAAGTTAAAAATCTATTACTAGTTTTATGAATAGGCAGGGGAAAAGAGTTTGAGCAACTGGTAACTTTCTAATGAACATTTCTAATTGAAGTTGATAGGTAAATAGCTAAAAAAAAGGACCAGCCGAGTATCTCCACCAATGGAGAGGGTACCTGTTAAAGTGAAATATCTTCATTTAGTAAGAAAAAATGTGATTTCCATGAAGTTTCTTCAATTAAACTGACTGTCACTCTCAACAGATTTAGCTATTTTTTGGCATATCCTTTGAACACTCAGACATCCCACTAGGGTCTTGGGGTAGTAGGTGAACAAAGGTTCTGAATCAGAACATCTGTCTCATACCTTTAAAGGAAATGGTTCAATGTAGCTGAGTACCCATCTGCCATCTATGTTCAGCAAAGAAAATGGCCTCTGGCTATCACTATATAATAAAAATCTGCCCAGGCAGCCAAAGCTCTGAGGAACTTACAGTATTGCTTTCCCTGGGCGTTTTGTAATTTATTAACTTTCCAGTCTATAAGTCCAAAATTGTCACCCACCCTATTGAAGACTAGGGATTAGTGATTACCCCATACTTGGGATCCCTTAAAGGAAAGCCATGTCTTAGTCCCGAGAACTGGACATTGCTATTACTATTCACTCATCTCTTTGTCTAGGAAATAACTGACTACAGGATTTAGACTTGTAAATGACCTCAGATCTTCTGGTCCAAATCTCTCACTTTACAGATGTCCCAGTGGTAGAGCTGGGATGTTAGCGGTTTTCTTATTCTTTCCATTGTATTGTTTACTATTCTGCCTACATTTTTTATTGAGATGATGCTCCTGCTCTTGAACCCCTGTTTACTTCAGTTTCCTTAGCTGTAAAATGGGGATAATAGTAGAACTTATTTCCCAGGGCTGTTTTGGGAATCAGATGAAATATTTCTAAAACTCTTAGCTTAATACTATGTTTATATGGTAGGCATTATATAATTATATAAATTATGTATATGACACACACATATTCTGAAACAGTCATCCAAAGAAGCATGAAATAAGTGTTCCCTCCATTGGTATATTCATAACCCTGAAATGATAAATAGATGGTTTAATCATTTGTAATACCCACAGTATTTTCTGGATTTTTTTGCCTTTGATCTTTCCCTAATTCAAGCCATTCTTCACTCAGCAGCCAAAGTGACCTTCCTTAAAACATAGGTCTGACATTCAACTCCTTGCTCTTTTTATTACCAAATAAAGGACGATGGCTCACTATTACCTCTGGAAATAAATGTAAAATCTTTTCTTTGAAATATAAAGCGCTTCACAACCTGGCTCCTTCCTATCTTTGCATCCTTCCATGTACTCTAGAGCCCAGAGATATTGGCCACTGTCATTCCTTGTACATGAATCCCCATCTCCCACCTACAGACTCGCCTCCAGGTCTGGGAGGTTCTTTGCTCCTCACTTGGTCTCCTGGCTTTCTATCAGCTCAAGTTTCATCTGCTCCAAGAGAACTCTCTTAATTTCCTCCACTGTCAATTCTTTCCCTCTGGGATGACTTCCTCTTTATACTTGTATCTATCTTATATATAGTCACTCCCATTTTCTCTCTCCCATTATGATGTGATCTTAGAATAGGTACATTCTTAATTTCCTCAGGTTTAGCACAGTGCCTGGACATAATCAGTTAAATAAATGCTGATTAGGTAATGGTCAGTTTTCTAGTAGTAAGTCCCTTTAAATTTAGTAAGCGGGTCCATTGTTGATCCCTGAGCCATATTCCAAGTCTTTTTGCTTAAAAGTCCCTTTTGGAGTTCATTTCTTGCCAACCATAACCTTCAAGAACTTAGGGTCACTACCAAATCATCATGAGGTATTATAGTGGGGCTTGCTGGAGAAGATCTAAATATATTAAGCTTTTAAAAGGATGGATTAAATATAGATGTTGATGAAATGTTAGAATAATGAGTTTTCCCTATTAGTCATTACTTAGTATGCTTTTCAAAATCCATCAATTTGAATGTATTCATGTGTGTATATGTAAAGAATCACAGTCTCTTTTTAAATATGCACAGTGCTCCAGGGACTCTTGTAATTTTAGATGATGGTATCAGATACAGGATTTGAGTTTAGTCCTAAAACTTAGCCAAACTAAGTCCAAAATTGAAAATTGACAACTTTCTATGGGAAACATGATCTAAATGGAATTAGAATGATCTCTAAGGTCCCTCCTATGTCTAATTTATATGATCAGCAAGGAAGTTGAAAGAGAAAAAAATTGATAGTAGCAAGGTCCATATTTTGGAAAGATTTTATCATTCAAGAAATTTTTTTTCTTAATAAATGTTAAATCTCATAAATTTTCAGTAAAAAGTCAGGTATGGAATCTAGAACTGAGGAAATTAGAGCTCTGAGATGGATATTGAGATCATAGAAGTTCTAAGTAGGGAAGGCAGGATTTGATATCGGAGTTTTGGATACTGAATGGAGTAGTATTTTCATTGTAGTAACTTGAAAAACACTTCAGATAGATTTTGAGGGATTCAAGTGTAATTTATTAGGGGAGAAGGGAATAAGCCTTAATATAGCACCTATTGTATGTCAAGCACTGTGCTTTTTCTTCTTTTTCTTCCCAATATAATCTCATTTGATTCTCAAAACAACTCTGCTAGGTAGATATTATTTATTTATTATTATTATCCCTATTTTACTGTGAAGGACACTGAGACAAATGGATATTGTGACTTGTCCAGGGTTGCCTGGCTGGTAACTATTTAAGACTGGACTTGAACTCAGTTCTTCCTGACACTGGGTCCAGTGTTTTATCCACTGTACCATCTACCTACCTACTGGCTGGATGAAATTTATAGGAAGTTTCTCCTAGGTATGATAATTAAAATGTTTAAACAACTTTTTTTTAATAAAACAAGAAAATGTTTATTTCATTCAGAAAATGAAGTTATAAATAAATGAAAACATCCATTTTTTGGAGTCTGGTATAACCATGAGTTTAATTAGAAATGTTTGTGCTTGGAGCAACTGGCATGAAGTAACCTCTCAATTAAGTAGGGAAGAGGCATTGCCCCACAGTGATGAGGACGAGATACTAGGAGATTGCTTTGAGCCCTTTCAGGGATTGGGTAGGGAAAGACTTGACTTTAACCTTCTCTTTTGTGGCTTCCCATTTTAAAACTAATTATTTCTGCTATCTGTTTTTAAGCTCTTTTGTTTCTATAACACTTCCAGGTTTTCTCTCTGTCTCCAACACTTACTAACCTTTCTCCTTTGAGGGTCATGCTATCCATCTCTAATACTTAATTAAGATCCTGGTAGCTATTGTCTACAGATCTCCAATTTACTTCTCTTCCTTCTTCAGTGTTTGGTATATGAGGTTACAGTCTTTCTCTTCTCTCTAACTACTTTCTGAAGACCTGGGGATCTTGCACCTTTTCATAGCCAGCCTCACTACTCAGTTCCTTGACCTGTTCCGCCCCATCTCAATCACACACAAGCAGGTCTCTGTTCTTGCTGTCACCCCAAGTGAATCACCTCCATGCTTAAGAATTCGGAAATCCTTTATTCTATCATAATTTATTGACTTCCCACCTCTTTCTTTCTTTTCCCTTAACAAATAGTACTCTACCTTCATACCACGATTTCCAATCCCCATCTCCTATCATTAATAGGTCTTCTGCCACTATTCCTTTTCCATTCTTATCTCACATGATGAGGTGATCTTATTCTTTCCCAAGACTAACCCCTCATCCTACTTAAGTAATCCCATTCCATCCCATAACTTCCAACAAATTGCTCCTGTATCACTATTTTCAGTGCCTTTCCTAATCGCCTGGAAACTTCCTCATGTCTCCCACATATTCAAAATATCCTCATCAAACCCAGTCCTGCTAACCATCTTCTATCTCTCCTGCTGTTCATGGTTACTCTTTAAAAAGGGTCACTTGTAATAGGTGCCTTCGCTTTCTCTGCTCTCATTTTCTTCTTAACCTCTGGCCAATTTTCACATTATTTCACTGCAGCTCCTCTCTCCAAAATTCCCCCTGCTCTCTACATTGCCAAATCCAACAGCCCATTCTCAAATCTACATCTTCTTTGATTTCTCTGCAGCCTTTGACATTTTTAGTCACTCTCTCTTCCTTGATATTATCTTCTGTCTACATTTTGGGACATGACTGTCTCCTGGTTCTTTTTTTTTTTAACCTGATTTGCTGGATCTTCATCCAAACCATGCTCTCTAATGGTAGACATTCTTTAAGTTTCTGTCCTGGATCCCCTTCTCTTCTCCCCTCTATACAACTTCACAGGGTGATGTTATCACCTCCTATGGATTTAACTATCATCTCTATGCTTATGGTTCTGAAATCCAATTATTCTGCCTTCCCCTCTCTCCTGACCTGCAGTCTCACATCTCTAGCAACATTTCAGATATATTTAACCTTATGTATACTAGACACTGTCCAAATATGTCTCAAAGTAGAATTTATTACTGTCCCGGAACCTTCCCTACCTCCCACCTTACCTATTATTATAGAGGGTAACATCATTTTTTCTATTCCCTCAGGCTCGCAGATGTCATCCTTTAATTCTCACTATCAGTCACCTTTCCTATCTCTTATAATCTATTGCCTAAGCTCATTAATTCCATCTTTGCAGCATCTCTCAAATATATCTTCCTTCTCTCCTCTGACATTGTCTTCACCCATCACGTCATGCTTAAACTACTCTAATAACCTGCTGGTCCACCTGTTGCCTCAATTCTCTCTCTAATACTTCTACGTTTAAGTCGCCAAAGTTATTTTCCTAAAGTGCAGGTCCAATTCTACTCCCAATCTACTCAACAAACTTCAATGGCTCCCCATCACTCATAACCCAGCCCTCTCCCACCTCTCCAGTCTTCTTCTATTTTACTCCTTGCTCCATACTCTTTGACCCAGTGACACTGAGTTCTTTCTGTTCTGTGAATGAGAAACTCCATTTCTTATGAAAGGCATTTTTTTCTGAATGTCCCCCCATTCCTGGAATGCTCTCTCTCCTGTTTTCCACTTACTGATTTCCTTTAAGTATCAACTAAAATTCCATATTCTACAGGAAGCCATTCCCAATGCTTCTTAATTGTAATTCCCTTCCTTTTCAGAATACTTCCTATTTATCTTATATATCGCCCATTTGTACATATTTCTTTATTAGTTCCTCCATTACTTGATGAGCTCCTCAAGGGCAAGGACTCTTTGGGATCTCTGTTTTTGCATCCCTAGCACTAAACATAGTGCCTGACACACAGAGGATATTTAATAAAGGTTTATTGATTGACTGATTGAATGAAGGGCTCCAAGTTTTCTCTCACTTTGGAATCCAGTGGCAAAGCCACAACTGTCCCATCTTAGACATCCCTTCATCTATATATATATATATATATATTAGTATTTCTGCGAAGGCCTGCTTTTAGCAAGAAAAACTAGAGAACCCAGGAGCCGATATTTACAAATGAAGGTGGAGTTACTGCAGAGTCTATGCTAGTATTAGGTACAAATAATTGTGGCTGGATTAAAAAGAACAGTGAGATTATAAAACATTTGCCCAATGGGAAAAGGTGTGTCAGAGCACCAATGTGCTCATTAGAGGAGGTTTTAATTAGCACTGTGCAAACCTGGCATTATGAAGAGAAATAAAGAAAGGCCAACCTAACAGTGCCTGGAGATTTTCCTTCCCTCTCTACAGGCATTCATTGCTTTTTGCATTTATTACTTATATGAGTTACTGGTGACATAAACCTCATTTAAAATCTTGAGTTCAAACTAAAAAACTGTAGGCCAAATTTATTTATGTGAAAAAAACTAAATGGAAGCCTGATTTAACCTTTTTAATAATATCTGCTATTTATCAAGAGTTTCAAGTTTGCAAAATACTTTATATTTATGATGTCATTCAATATTTCATCACTCCCCAATGGGATTGGCAGTACAGGTTTTTTATACGTGCTAATTTTGTGGATGAGAACACTGACCCAGAGAAATACCTTGCCTATAATTCTGCAGGGACAATATTTGAACTCAGATCCTTCTGATAGCATTGGACTCTATTCCCTATGCTTTATTTTCATCAAGAAACTTGAAATGACATCCATAATAACTGTACTACCAGATAATCTGTTTGTCTTTATGTTATCCATAAGGACAATATAGATGACTTTTTCAGTTACTTTGTTCTAAATAATCTGTATTTTCATCATTCCTTAATCTATCCATAAAATAATCCTGTCAACAAAGGAAATAAAATTAGCTTTTGTTTTTCCTGATGAAGCCATCTTGCTTTTTGTGATCATTCTTTCTTCTTCAAGATTATAGTAATCAACTCTTTAACACTGTTTTAAAATTTTATTTTTTTCCCTTTTTAAAAAAAATAGGCATTTTACCTCCTTAAGAATGTCCATTCGTTCTTATTTTTCAAAGATTATTGATATTTCTTCCACAAATACAGTTGCCAATTTTTAAATAGCCAGAGATGAGAGTTCATTTTTGCTTAGTTACTTAAATTCATCAAGAACAGACATCTAAATGTTGTCTTATCCTCTTGCCACCTCCTTGAGTTCCCCCTCCCTATTAACCATTCCTGTTTTTTATTCCACTTTAAAGAACATTCATCTCAGTAGAGAAAATTGGATCAACATAATTAAATAATAATTTAAGGAAGAAAATATTAAATATAGGATAATTTAAAGAAGAAAATACTAATAGTTAGGGGGAATCAGATAGTGCTTTATAGAGAAGTTGTTTTCTGACTTAAGACTTAAAAGAAAATAAAGATTATTAAAGGTAAGAATTAATGAATGGAAAAAAATGCATTAAGTTTTCTTTTGTCCCAAGCACTGTGATAAATACTGAGCATACAAAAACAAACTAGACAATCTCTGTTTTTCAAATAACTTATATTTTAATAAAAGATAACTCACCTAGGGTATTTGTGGTCAGGAATAGTATTTTAATTTAGAAAGTTTCAGGGATGGTTACTGGAGTCCTAGGAGAATACCACTAAAAGGAAAATTTCTTCTAGGAAATATTTTATGGTCTGGACAACAAAGTAGTTGGCAAAAGATGACAAGTAATGTGCATCTGAGATTGGACAGATTATTTATTCAAATGTAACATAAAGGAATGAAATTTTGAGTTTGGGAATATCTTGTATGCCAGTTTTCCTGGGATATTGTGTGAAGGTGAGGACCATTATACAAGACTAGAATAGTGGGATAGAGACAGATAGTGGAGAAGTATATATTTTATCTTAGAAACAATAAGAAACTATCCGATGATTTTGAGTAGAGAAATAGCATGATAAGGTTGTGCATTAGGAAGATCATTTTGTCATCTATGTGAAAGCTAGTTTGGAAATAGGATGGTCTGGTGGAAGGAAGTCCAAATAGAAGGCTATTATTTTATTTCTTCCTAAGATTGACTGAAGAATTAAGTCATGGAAGTTAGGGTAGTTAATGAAGTGAAATGTGAGAACATTCAAGGGACATCAATGTGAATATTTACATTTCTAAGTTTCAGGATAAAGAGTGGGGAAGAGAGTCAGATGTAATCCAGTTCCTGAACTTCAGAAGGAAGGAGGAGTGACCTTGAGAAAATATAATTATATCAGTTTAGAATGAGGATAGGTGATACCATTTTTTTTTAATAAGGGTGAATATTATCAAAGGAAAGGCTGCTGAGAAGTAGAAGCAGAGGGGAAATTTAGAAGCTGACTGTTGGATGGTTGGAATTATTGTGGCTCTTAAGCCAGGAGTCTGTTAAAAGGGCTAAAAAAGCAACTAAACTGAGAAAGCATAGGGACCAGGAAGAATTTTAAGTGATAAAAGTTTCCATGAGAACAGAAAAAAAGCATGAGATAAAAAGACCAAGAGTGAAAAGGTTTTTTGGTTACAATGGAACAGTGGTTCAAGTAGAAGGTTAGGGAAAATTTTTGCAGTAAGCTTGACTAAGTTTTATGAAGGTAAGAATGGAGAGGGAATTAACAGAAAAAAAGGGTTTTTTACCTCAGAGGATCAGGGGAGAACAAGTTCAGAATGTACAGGTCTAGGATAGGTGAAGAAATAGTTGATCAGCATCCCTATCCTGCAGTGCTAGTGTATCAGCAAAGTTTGGAGGAAATGGTTTTAGGGGAGACATATAAGAATAAATATTAGAATATATAGAGTAAATCCTCTGGGCATGTTAAATCTGAATTGAGGTATCTAATAAACAATTGCCAATGTGGGACTAGAGTTTGAGGGAGATAATAATGCTTAATACATCATAGATCCGAAAATAGTTTGCTAGAGGTGGAATTATTGGAAATAATGAGATCACATAGAGACAATATGTAGAGAAAAGAAGAGAATTGCATCCCAAGATTGAGCCTTTGGGGATTTCCATAGTTATAGGACAAGAGATAGATGATGAACCAATAAAGGGGACTAAGAAGTAAGAGTTAAGACAAGAAACAGCAAAACCACAGGAGATCAGGGTTATGCAAGCCATGGGAATAGAGAGAATTCATGAGGAGGGAATGTTTGACAGTACTAAAAGCTTCACGGAGACAAAAAAAGAATGAGGATAGAGAACAGATCATTGAATTTGGCACCTATCAAATAACTGCTAATCTTGGAGAGAGTAGTTGCAGTCAAGTGGTGAAGACAGAAGCAATATTGCAAAAGATTGAAATGTTAGTGGGGATTCTTCACAATCTGATTTCAACTTAGCTTTTCAGGCTCATTAGTTATTGCACCCTTTGACATATTCCACTGTCCAGTTAAGTCATCCTTCTTGCTGTTCCTCACAAATAAATTAAATCTCCTAGTCTTCATGCCTCTTTACTTTTTCTTATGCAATTAATGTACTCCGTCTTTACTTCTGCATTATAGTTGGCTTTTTGATTAAGTGAGAGAGGGACCAACATTGAAGTCCAAAATAGGTGTGCTCATGTCCTTGCCTAACTCTAACATTTAATTGTGTGACCATTGGTGAGCAGCTTAATTTCATAGTCTTAGGTAATTCTGCAAGAATATAAATGGCAGATGTATTGGTTGTCTGCATTGGTGGATAGTTTTTCTATGTTGTGAATTCCCTATGCTAGTAAAATAACAAATTTGGACCAGCAAAAACAAAAACAAAAACAAAACAAAAAGGGAGATACTCTGATAAGATATTAATCAAAACACAAATATAGTGAGATTCTGGGAGAAGTTAAAAATATGAGATTCTACATTACTTTGCATCATTACTGACCAAATAAAGGGCATCCTAGAGGAAATCAACTGCAGATGAATGTTAATAGTGGAAAAGATAATGAAAGTAGAGATAATCAAAGGAAAATGGTATGTGGGAGTGTTTTGCAGAAATCTATAATAAGTAATGTAAAGAATAATAAAATGGTTTTCATTGATTATTAACAGCGTAAGTGCATGGAGAAGGAAAAAATGCTGCTGAAATCTCATATAACAAGAGGTTTAATAAAACTCAGGGGCAGAATAAAAGACTGCTTGCTTTATATTTTTATAAAGTTAGAATTATAAATGAAATAGGAATAAATGCAAAGAAAAAGGAGAACCATTAAGATTTCAGAGAATGTAAAAATAAATCCATGAAATTTAATGAGAATGGAATTTTGGAGAAAGTGAAATGATATCCATATTAATACCATGCTCATTCGCCAGGATTAATTTTGTTATGATAAATATCATTTGAATAATTATGATCCACCCATAATCTTAAAGCTTTGGCAGAAATGCTTTATTTAAACATGAAATAAATAATGCTGATCAATGAGTTATAGATACCATTAAATAAGAGCAGTGGGAAGATGGTAACAGATGAGTCAAACCCTACTATACATAATGGAATAATTGTTTTCTTCACCTTCCTAATCAAACTGAAATACCATCTACTTGATATCAAGGAATTTATTTCTTGTGCACAAAATATGGAAATATTTCATTTTAGAATACTAATCTGACTCAAAATTAATACATAATTAGCAAGCTATCTATTGTAGTTAAGCTCAATTTCTTTAAAAACAGTATGATTTTAAAATGTTCAATAAGTATGCATGATTACTTTTCTAACATATTTGTGAATTCTTGCACCTATATTTGTGGATTGAGTGCTATTTTAAAATCGGAATGAAATAGAAAGCATATGCCATGGTCCTTCAGTGAAAATTCATTTAACCTTACTAACACCTGGATAGGTGCTAACTAGATTTATTGCTTACTTTACTGCCAATCTGGATTATGTTTTTGTAGTATACTAGTCACAAAGGTGATTTTGCTTAGGGAATTCACATACGCCCCAATTGATGGTCCTGATCATATCTTACTTGGACCACTGCAATATCCTCCCAATTGGCTTCCCTGCTTCCAGGGTCTCCCCTTTCCAATTTATTGGCTAATAGCTCCTAAAGTGATTAGACTAAAATGCAACTCCAATTATATATCCCTACTTAATAAACTGTACTGATTCCATTTTACCTCTAGGATAAAATATTAATTACCCTGTTTGTATTCACAACCTGGCTCAATTTATTCTTTGTTTTATTACATAATATTCCTCTCTGCACACTTTATAATCCAACTAAACTACCCTTTTTGTTGGTGGTATTACTCATATATAATACACTATCTCTCAACTTTGCATCCTTTCCATGTATGGAATGTGGTTCTACTTTAGATTTACTTCTTAGAATACTTTATTTTATTCACAACTCAGTACAACTGCAGTCTTTTTCAAGATGATGTTTTTGATACCCTTAATTAGGCTAATGTTCTCTCTCCCCCCCAAATGATTTTTTGTTGTATATATTTACTTATGTGCATACTCTCTCCTCCAATTAAATGTAAGATCTATGAATTTAAGGATTGTTTCACTTTGTTTTTTTAATCTTCAGAGCCTGTTATAGGGTTCAGCACATAGTAGGCACTTAAAATGATGGAGAGGACAAGTGCAATATCACATGGTCTAGGGCCAACAGGGATACTATAAGAATAACATCATTGAGTACTACAATGTTTTGGAAGATCCTCATGGTGCACCCTTTCCCTTTGAATCCAAAAGTTGACTTCAGTACAAATTATAATGGTGTCCACTCTATACAATGACAAGATCCAGTTTTTCTTCTCATCAAACCACATACAGTATGTTAACTTCTGCAACTTTAATATTACAACTGTGAGATTTTAAAAATTGGACCCACATATATAATTTGTAGTGACAAAGAGCTGGAAATTAAAAAAAAATATATATGTATTGTGGAATGGATAAAACAAATAATTATATTATATAAATGTAATAGAAAACTATCTTGCCATAAGAAATAATCAAAGAAGTGTTTCAGAATTTTGTGGAAAGCGCTGGACAAATTGAAACATAAATTTCACAGAACTGGGGAACCATTTAGATAAATAACAATCTTTAATGATAATCATTTTAAGAACTCTGCCAATGCAGCTACCAATTATATTTCTGGAGAACCACTGAGGAAGAATACTGCCTGCATGTTCACAGAGAAGCAGTGGATTCAAGGTAGAGAATGAGATATACATTTTTGGATATGATCAATGTGGGGCTTTGTTTGGCTTGATTATACTATGTTACTTCTAAGAGTTTTACTTGGGAGGGAGAGAAAAATGTTTGTTAATTTATTTTTTTAAATGTGTTTTCATAGCCCTCATTCCATTTAATTCTCAAAGCAACTCCATTAATTAGGCAGGGCAGATATTATTTTCGCCATTGCACAGGTAGAAGATCTATGGTTCAATGTTAAGGGATGCCCGCAAAATCACTTACCAGTAAATGTCAGGACTAAAACTTCTATGTTTTGTCATCCAGTATACTGCTATTGTTGTTGTTTTCCATTAAAGTATATTGAGTTTTAGATGAGAATAATGATTCATATGGTTTAAACTGGAAACTAGAGTCCTTAAAGATTATTCAGAATTATAAAGCAATCATGACCTAAGAATGCAATTGACAAGGAAGCTGTTTTTGGCTAATATCTGCTAAAGCTAATATTGTGGGTCTTAAAAGTCAAGTAAAAATATGAGGTCTTCTTTTCTTCACAACTATCAATATTAACTGGGTAATAGTTTTTGTATTTTGATAATGAACTTCTGGCTCCAGTCTAGAAATTGCATTATGTATATTTCTAAACAAAATTTTGAAGCCTAGAATAACAATTCACATTTGCATAGCTTTTTTATAGTTTACAAAGAATTTTCCTTACAACAATCCTATGAGGCAGAGAACATTTGTTTGCACTTAATAGTATTTTATTTTTTCTAATTACATTTAAATATAGTTTTCAACATTCATTTTGTAAGAGTTTGAGTTCCCTATTTTTCTCCCTCCCTTTCTTCCCTATTCCCTCCTCAAGACAGCAGGCAATCTGAAATAAGCTATACATGTACAATTATGTTAAGCATTTCCATATTAGTCATGTTGTGAAAAAAGAATCAGAATAAAAGGGAAAAATTACAAGAAAGAAAGAAAACAAATAAAAAAGTGAATATAGTATGCTTCAATTTACACTGAGACTCCATGGTTCTTTTTCTGGATGTGGACAGCATTTTCCATCACAATTCTTTTGGAATTGCTTTGAATCACTATATTGATGAAGACTTAGGTAATTTTAACATAGTGTTGCTGTTCTTATGGTTCTGCTCATCAGTTCATGTAATTTATTATATTTCTAAGTTTTTTTTTAAACCTACCAACTCATTTTTATAGCACAGTAGTATTGCATTACATAATCTACCACAACTTGTCTAGACACTCCCCAATTGATGGGAATCCCCTCAATTACCAATTTTTTGCTACCACAAAAAGAGCTGCTATGATCCCTTTCCCTTTTTGAATAATCTCTTTGGGATTCATACCTGGTAGTGGTATTGTTGGATCAAAATGTATGTATAGTTTTAATGCCCTTTGGGCATAATTCCAAATCGTTCTTCAAAATGGTTGGATCAGTTCACAACTCCACTAACAATGTATTAGTGTCCCAGTTTTCCCTCCAACATTTGTCATTTTCTTTTTCTGTCATATTAGCCAATCTGGTAAGTGTGAAGTGGTACCATAAGGTTATTTTAATTTACTTTTTTTCTAATCAATAGTGATTTAGAATGCTTGCTAGTTAAAAAATTAAAATTTTATAATTTACAAAATAAAATTAGAATAAACTATGTATTAAAAAAACCCAAACTATGAAGCTAATCTATTGCTGACTTGCTTTCAGATTCCAGAGTCCTTCAGTCCTTGATTAAATTGTGGTCGAATATCCTGGAATGACCAATCATTTATTATAATGTTTTCCTGCATTATAGTATGCTTATCTTCACTGGCAATTTGTGGGAAAACATTTGTCTTAAAAGATGAAGAGACATAAACAGTTTACACAAGAACATGGTAATATTCTCCTACTATACTTGGATTACCATTGACGTCCAAGTGAAGATAGGCACGAAAAATGGAGAGAGAGGTTATGGTCTATATCAAATATTTTTTGAAGTTTTTATAAATGTTGAGTACTGAATGAGAAAACATGCAATTGTCCATATTTTAACAGATATGAAGTGGATAGTTATTAATATGAAAGTCATTTCACAGTAAGTTTTCACTAATATTTATACTATTAACTCATGCAATGACAATTGAAAATTGATAACACTTTCGATAAGGAATAAAGATAAGAGAAAGATATTGTCTACAATTAGATTAACTTCTACCTGACCTATTTAAACTAGTCATTCATTCTTAAAATATAATATTAATATTATGTTTAAACAAATGTGAAATAACTTAATAATTATATATATGTTCAGGAAGGAATTTCAGAGTCAGCTATCCCAGTAAAATAACACTGATTATAGGCAATAGAATAAAAAGAGCAGATATTAGGAAAAAATATGTCAATTAAAAGAACAAAAATGTGTCCTATTAAAATCATATTAATTATTTAATTGTAACAACAAAACTTAGAATTCCTATAGCACGTTAAGCATTCTAAAAGCTTTACAGATGTTATATCATTTTTATTTTCACAAAATCACAGTCAAGTAGTTGCAATCATTATTCCCACCTTATCGATGAGGAAGAAATTGAGGAAAAAAAGGTCATATGATTATCCCAGGGTCACACAGTAAGTATTTGAAGAAGGATTTGAATTCAGGTATTCCTGAATACAAGTCTAATATTTTTTCTATTCTTCTATTTAGTTGCCTATTAATGATTCATGATAGCTGTGGGTAGAAAGAAGGTCCTAGATATAGATTGCAATACATAAATTTCATACATAAATTTATAGATCATACATTCAGAGTTTAGACAATCTTCAAATTGATTCAATTCAACCTATTCACTTTACAGTTGAAGAAATGGAGTCTCAGAGAAGTGAAATGATTACAAGGTAATAAATGATATAGTTCGATTGTTAATCTAGGTTCTGTGACTTCAAATCCAGCTAGGCATATAACTGTGAAATACTTTATCCTAAGTTTAATGTTTGATATCAGTGGAAACCAAAAAAAATCTTAAAACTACCATAGCTTACCAAGTACATACACTTATAGTGAAAGTTGATAGAAGATTCTAAGCACCATATTTTCATAGAATTAAGAGAAGTGATGGAGAATAAGATAAATTTAAAGACAATTTGGTGAAATACCCAAACAAGCAAAGTCAATCTTAATACATTTCAGGATGAAAATGAATGGAAGAAAACAAATCAAAGGAAAATGGAAAAAATGTTTAAAAATGTTCATAACAAACTTTTTTATCATCAAGAAGAGTATAACCAATATCACAATTTTGAGGTGTTTTAGAAAAGATAGGAATAAAAAATTTTACATGTAATTGGGGGAAATATTAACTATACAGGAGAAAAAAGAAACAACACTAAAGAGAAAAATACAAGGAAATCATAAGGCATCTGAAGCAAGAGGAATATTAAAATTATGATACAAAATCTTATACATTATTAACACTGAAAACAGGAAACTTAAAACATTAATATCAAGTATGTTTTATACTCACTTTCCCATTTACATAAATTTTTGTGGAAACGATTCATATGCACATAGGACATTCTTGATGATTTTATTTGCAGAAAATATTAAGACCTTGGAAATCCAATTTTCAAAGCAGACAGCATCTTTACCATCAAGCCATTGACTATAAATATAAAAAATCATTTTTTGATAAAGACTTATTTTTTTTTATAAAAGAGTGAAATTCATCAGAGTAAAACTATCATCCTGAAGGCTATAATCCAACAATGAGTCTACCATTTATACAGCAACGCTATTCAATATTCCTTAAAAGATCCACACTAGAAGTAACTTTATTTAATGCTTTCTGATGATTAAAATTAGGTGAGACATGAACTAAGTAGAATTCCTATGCCAAAGGGATTGGACACTGTCATAGAAGAGATCTAAGAGTTAAAATGGGAAAAAAATTCCCCAATCCACATATTTTTCCACTTGTGCATACTTTGAGCTATTAATATTATTCTTTGAAATATGGAAGATTCCTCTGTAAAAGATTCACAACTAGTGCAAAAAATTGACTTACAGGGGGAAAACCAAGTATATAAACACTGCTTATTGATCTCTAGGTAGATGGTGAACTCATTCATTAGTATATATAGATAATTATTGGAGCCCAAAATTAAATAGGAGAAGCTTGAACTGTAAAAATTCTGGGAAACTACTAAATTCCTTTAATGATTACAAATTTCTTCCACAAAGTCTCATATTTTTAATGGAAAAATTCTCTTAGTATTATTACATGGTTGAGTCATAATATTCTACATTTTCTGAAGAATGGATATGCATCCATTTGTAGAACCATCTACAACATATATGGGAAGAAGTAAGATTAATATGTTTCAAAAGTCAGTAGAGTGGTATATGGCAGATATGACCCTCTGAAATAAATAACAAAGAGGGAGTGATGAAGAAACAGAGTAAAGGGATAACTACAGAAATGCATGATTGAATACCATGGACTGGTAATGTGGCAAGGTTTCAAAAGAAAACAAGGCTCCCAGGCTGTGGGGAGGACTTTCTGTAATGAATTTTTGGAGGAGATAGTTGTAGCTGGTTATCAATATCAAGTAAAACATTTAAGAGGGAAATCTAGGCTCATCAAGTTTATTCATCATAGTAATGATGATGATGCAGGACCAAAATCATATGAGATCAGGAATTATGACATGTTTCCATTAACTTTTCCAATTTAAGGTAGATGTGATAAATAGGAGTTTCCTTTAGTGCTGGGAAGTGTCTTCTACAATGATTAGTAGCTCTGATCTTCCAAAACTTGAACTGGGAGAGTTAGGGAGGGAACATTTCCGTCTTTTGCAGTTGCTCTTCATCTCCCTGTATATGCTTAACATTTTTTTATTGTACAAATTGGTCCAACTCAGTAGATGTAGACCTTTGAAAGAAGGCCCTATAATTTTTTTTTCTTTTTGCTTTCTCCACTGTTTAAGTACAGTGCCTGGCTTGTGGAAGATGCCCAACAAATGTTTGTTGAATTGAACTGAATGGGCCAAATAGAAACTAAATGAAAGATGGAATCCCTATAGAGGAAGTCCTTTAATTGTTCCTGTTTATAGATAATGATGAGTTGATTGGATTGAGCCCTTAGGGCAAATATGCTCTAGTTCCTTTGCTCTAATAGTTGAAGAATATTGGTCTTTTCTGCCGGTTGCCTCAGAGACAGTATCTAGTTTTATGCCTAAATTTCCTTCTCCTAATTGCTTTTCCTATCTAATATCATTGCTCTAGCTGTCCTGACTCTGGTAACCAGAATCTCAACCTCTCTCTCCCTCAGCTTTGAAATATATGTTAAGTACTACAGGTAACTGTCCCTCTTCCTGCTTCTAAATTATAAATCTCTCTAGTTATTTTTCTTTCTCATTGTTCCTCTTTCTTAATTTCTCATTGCTTTCCCCCCTTTCTTCCTGTTTCCAGGCAAGACATTGATTCTTCTTTCTTACCAGTGTTTGGTCTCTTAAAAATCAATCTATTTTGATTATGGCATTATTAAAATTCTGCTATTCATAAGATTTTAGTTGGCCAGAGCAAAAAAGTGTTGTTGTGATAAATATATGTTTGGCGAGGAAAGCTTTATCTCATGTAATGTTGATGTATTCCATCTCCAATTTAAGCAACATTTTCTCTACAAGTGTGAAAATGGTGTAATGAGGAACATTTTCCTATTCTGTCAGGGTCAAAAAGTTCAGGGTATGTGAGAGTAGCTTAGGCCAATAGAAAATGTTAGAATGAAGATTAGAACTCAACTATTGATTTCAGGTTCAAATACAATGAAATAGGTGTTGCTCTCTAAAGATAATGACCATTTATGTAATCATTGAAATTTGCAAAATAAGCACTTTTCAAATATGATCATATTTGGTCTCATAATAACTAGGTAAGATGGGTTCTTCAGGCATTAATTTTATATCTGAAAAAAATAAGGTTCAGAGGTGATGTCAATGGTTCTGGTTTGGATCAGAAGTATTTGGATTCCAATCTTGCTGATGCACTCTATCCATTATTCCATGTTATCTTTACTAACTCCACTACCAAGTAATAGAAAGCATGTCCATGGATCAATTAGACTAGGAGTATCTTTATCTTTTAAAAATGTCACTTATGGAATACTATGGGGCAGTCCCTTTGCTGTGTGGTTATATGATATGATTGAAGTTATAAGTTTCTCACAATGCAAGAATCTGAGGAATATATGATAGATGTGGAAATGGCTGAGCAATTCAACATTTAGAATGCCTTGGATTTGAGTCAATCACCAACAGATGGTGAATAGACCCTCTGGCCTGAATTTACAAGAGAAGGCAAAAGCTGTTGCATAAAGTATTGTTTTATACCTAATAAGGGACAAGAAGAAATGATCAATGATTACTTTCTTTTGTTTACTTTGCCATTGTGGTTTCTTGGAAAAGAGTAATTTCTCAAAACATCTTTAACATCCGATTTTAGGATTTATATTGGGCAACAGACCCTTCATTTTCTGGAGCCAAAGAAAAGATTGAGGTCAAAAGTAAAAAGATAATATGGTTCAGATTCTGGAAGACAAGGGAATTTGGGACAAAGGAAAGTGATCTCATCATCTGTGCTCCTATCTATGGTTGTAATCAAGACTTGCAGTATTATTAGACTGCAATATCATCTTTTCAGGGGACTTCACACATAAAATCCTGAGCTTGGGGATATCTTATTGCTGTCATTTTCTAAGAAAATAGTGCAATGGAGGTATTATGAATCAGTATTCTCTACAGTCTATATTTAATCTTCATGGAAGGGAAGAAAGAGTATTTTATGCTTTTTAAACCATCCACAGCAGTAAAAATGCTAACATCTTATTTCTAAGAGTCTAGAGTGTTTAAATTTATAGAAGTTAATTTGGCATTATATGAAAACTTGAGTTAATGTACCTACCAGCTGAACAACTGAACTATGACATATGAGGCCATGATGCTAAATTGAGCTCAGAATGTTCAGGATTTTGATTGTGGGAAGTCAGTCATTAAGAATCTCAGAATACCTAACCCCATGTTTAGTGTTGAAGGAAAAGTACTATATGATTCCTACACCAGAGCTCTCTGTAGTCATTTCCACCCCCACAGGAAATAATAAAGCCCCAAATGGTTTTGTGTTATATGCTAACCACACAGTCGTAGAAAACAAAACTAAAATAAAAAACAAACCAGGCAAAAACTTGTTTTGATGAAGAAATAGATTTCTTTTTGAAAAGAAAAAATAACTTTACTCCTTTCCTACTATGGTGATCTATACAGGATTTGACTATCTATGATTATATTTAGCCTCAGAACTCTTTTTGCTAGAAGCAGTCACTTTTTGTTGGTAGCTTTTACTGACCATGCAGGGGTCTTGCAATAAAATATTCAGAGTTAGACTGTTATTTACACTTATCTGGGAAGAAACTATTTCTTCCTGGTAGAATATAAGGCAAGGATAGTTTCATTTTTGTCTTTTTATCGCCAATTTGTAGTGTTGTGCTTTGAAAATAGTAAATACAGAATAAATGCTTGTTGAATTGAATTGCTGAATTTATGCTTATTTTTTTTAGGTAGATAGGGAATACCTTCTAGTAGTCTGAAACACTTACCTTATATATGTATGATTCTGTCTCAATTTCTTTATCTATAAAATGGAGATATTAATAATATCTCTCTTCCATGGTTGTTGTGAGGATAAAATTACATGCACTTTGCAAACCTTAAATTGCTATATTAATTCTGTTCTTATGTCTATTTAAAAGAAAAATTCAAACTTAATATTATCCTTTGCAGTATATTTAAGTAAAATATCAAGGATCTGTAGTCAATTTGGTAACTTCCTCTATCAATACTGTTGGTAACTGATCTATAATTTAATGGAAACATTTTATGGCATTGATAAGATTTTGGGAAGTGACTTGCTATGGTATAGCTGGTAAATATCTGAGAATATGAATATAATTCTAAGTCTTCATAACATTATGTTTACCACTCTATTCATGACATCATACTGGTACATTTTCATCAAACATTTACTTAAATTTAATCTTTAATTAAGATTTTAAATATCCAAATTTGATCATCATTATAGTAAATATATGTTTTTAGGCAAGTCCTTCATGTAAATTATACTATCTATACATTGAGGATAATGAAGATTTACTTACCTAAAAGAAGGGTTCTAAACTAGAAGTTGGAGGCTTTTTACTACCTTAGGCATATGATCTTGAACAAACCACTGAATTTTTCTGATCCTCAGTTGTTTCCTCAGTTATAAAATCTTTGGTTTGGAGTAGATAGTTTAGTTTAGCTTCTCTTCTGGCTGCAGATAAAGTCACTTTACATTCATATATCTATATCTATATCTATATCTATATCTATATCTATATCTATATCTATATAATATATATATGTACAAAATTCACAACTGCTCAATGAGGAAACCATAAATGGGGCACACAAATGGAGGTAGAGTATGCAAAGTTTTTACATATCTATCAGAGGCTTGTAGATCCTTGAAAAACAAATTCCCATTCTAAAGAGTGATTGTAAGCTTTGATCCACATTCACCTCTCAACACAAATCCTGGCCCTGTAGGAGAAGCATTTGCTGGGTCTATTCAGCCACTTCTTAGTAATTCAGAGACTAATTATGAAAGGTACAAAAGAACAGAAGGGCAAAGGCTCCCTTGATCATGATTTTCAGTGGAGGATCTTCATCCTTTCTTCTTTTCTGCCCTCTGGCAATATGCTTTTTTAGCTACTGCTCATTAGAACTGCAACTATTTAACTACTTCTGAGAATTAGAAGGTGAAATTTCCACAGCTTTATTTATATATTATCAGTACCTTACTGGTTTAAATAATTGGCAGATGCCTTAAGGTTTACCTGTATGGATTAGATCATGACCACTTCACCCCCAGCTCATGACTATTTTATTTTAGGTGCATGACAAATATGATTTCGTATATATTCCTTAACAGTGTGATGAAAGCATTGCTAATAGCTAATTCTAGAAACTGAGGCAAATCAGAGGAAACAGTAGATGAGACAGTATTCACATACCTGGGGAGAGGGAGGATGGACTAAAGTGTGCAAAGCAGTAGGAAGAGATCAAGTGTGAACCAAGAGAAGAGCAGTAACCAGAATGTGGAAGAGTAGGTAGAGGAGAAAGACATCTGAAAGGTATTTAGTAAAACCCTTGAGTTAAGGAAGAAAAGGCCTGAGTTAATTAGCTGCCAAAATTATCTTTGTAAAGCAGATTGAGCCTGTCACTCCCCTGCTCACGGAACTTTAGTGGATTCCTCCTTCCTATAGGAAAAATTAAAAACTTTTAAACTAAACCTTTAATGCTCTTTTTACTCTTACTGCACTCTATATTTACTGGCACTAATGCTACCTCAGAAATCCTACTTTCCAGCAAATGGGGGCTACTACTGTGTTATGGAATCCATTTCAACACTTTAGTCCTTTATAAGTGCAATGTGCTTCCTCCTTATCTTTGCAGGTAGAATGCCCAAATTGTATATTAGATATAAAAATATATATATATATATATATGTAGTTATAGAATGCATCTCTAGTTCAGCCATCATACTCCTTATTATGGAAAGTCTTTTCTGATTATTATTAGTTCTCTTTTCTCCTCTAAATGATTGTGTGTATACACATGCACATATACATATGTGTATATATATATATATGTATGTGTGTATATATATATATATGTGTGTGTGTGTGTGTGTGTGTGTGTGTGTGTGTGTGTGTGTGTAGTGCTTTAAATGTTGTATCCTCACAGTAAAATGTGAATATCTTGAAATCAGGGGCTGTTTTGCATTTTGTCTTTGTGCTTTATAGCACCGATACTGTTTCTGACAGATATCAAGTGCTTAATAAATGCTCATTGAGTTAATTTAATTTCCACTGAACATGCTGATGAGCTGGTTGATTTCCATGCTATCATATTTTCAATTGATTAGATAAAAAAGTCAAGATTTTAAAGTACTGAAAGGAGATCAAGCAACCACATATCTAAAATCCCTGTTGTGTTCCTTCCTGAAATATTCCTGTAAAGAAATATCTTTATCCATCATATCTCTTGACTCTTTCTAGAGCATCATTTCTCCTCCATCTGGGACTTGAGGGATTTTTCCAAATCTTTCCATACTCTGGCAAAGTGGGAAGCTAGCTAGAAACCCCTGAATCACTCCAAGGGTACTTGTTTATATCCCTGTTTCCTCCAGCCTGGATTTGTGTAATGTTTCCTAATTAGACATCTTCCTCTCTGTTGCTATTGATGATGTTTCCCTGCTATTCCATAGGCTGGAAGGATCAGCCCTTAGAGTCATGGCAAGCTGCCTCTACCTCAGGTTATTTATCAGAAGGTGTCTTGCTGACTGGGCTGATTATTTAAATGGAAAAATTATATCTTCACAATATGCAAGTCCATTGAACTGAAAGCAAACTTGATGTTTACCAGGAATTTGGAATCTAAGTCTTGCTTGGGGGGGGGAATACAAAGCTGTCTGCTAAAGACAAAAAGCCTGTTAAAGAAAGGAGGTCTTGAGGACCTGTTCCTGCAGCAGGCTGCAGGAGAGTTGTCACCCCAGAATCTTGATTTCCTTTGATTGCTCTGAAGACATAATTCTGATAAAAGCCTTTTAGCAAAGATGAATAATCTTTGATGAAGACCATTTAGCGTTTAGATAATTACTGGCGGAAAGGAGTAGAAAAGATGTACAGTTTACTGCTCAGAAGCCGTTCTGGGCTTGAGGTCCCCAGCCACTCCTGGAAGATGCTCGCAGTTCCCGAATCCTTACAGTTGCTTCTGGCAAATCTGATCTTACAGGGCCTGCACGCCAGCCCCAGGCGCTTTTGACATTAACCAAACTGGAAGAGCACCACTGTGATTCCGCAGCTTTAATCACTGGAATATGGAACAGAATGAGCTGCTGTGGATCTGGGATGAGCCATAAGAGAAAGCAATTTATGCAAAAGGAGAAGTCTGTTGTGGTTTGATGTGCAACGCATGTGTTAATGGGAGATAGGCTAATCCTCCAGCAGGCTGATGGGGAGTAAAAATAACGAGCAGTCTGAGGTTGCCTCGCCTGCCCGATGTGTCCCTTATGCAACACGCACCGACCAAGCTCGCTTCTGAAACTAACTTGACAGGTGATTTACCGGCTGGCTTAAAATCGTGGAGCATTTTCAACATAAAACACAGCCAGGGAACAAAGGAGTGGAGTGCCCCTTCCTGTGCTGACCCGGAGTAAGCGCAAACTGATCAGATTTCTTTCATTACCAGATTAAATCCCGAGCTCCCTTTAACACTATTTCATTTAGAGTGTCTTTAACTAGGACGACAACTGGAACTTTGTCGAGTGCACCCAAATTTGGGAGTACAAGCTGGGCTTTCTACTCTTTCAACAAGTAGAAACGACTGAGTTTTGCAACCAGTAACAACAATAACGGGAGCTTTAAGGTTTGCAGAGCGACTTCCATATATTATTTGATTATCACAATAATTCCGGGAGGAGAGACTATTATTTTTATCTCCATATTATAAGTGAGGGAAAATGAAAGAGAGAGAGGGATTTGCCCAGAGAAGCATAAAAAGGCTCTGAAGGAGAATTTGAATTCAGATCTTCCTCCTTCCAAGTCCAGCGTTCTTGCCACTTTACAAGATACCCCATTTAGTAGAAAAGAAATAGTTAAGTAAATTGAATTAGTTCTTGTAGACTCCTTTCCCCTAGAACTGAATAGGAGGGAAGATCTTACTTGCCTTCTTTCTTTTCAGAGAGGTACTTTCTCCAAAAAATCCCTCTGGCTTCCCAGGGTCTCACATGACTGAGTCTTATAGTCTGAAGTTCAAGCTCTTTCCTTTATTGCTTAACTGAATTTGTCTCAAACCAATGATCAGAGAATACCTTTGCTCCTTCTTGCACCAGTTAAGAGTTTATTCCCATTTTAGCCTGTCCTCCACTCAGCTATCAGAATCAAGTCTGCGCGTGTCACGCCTTCCCTTTTTAATAAATTTAGTTAGCTCTCTCTTCTCTTCAAGGTCAAATATCAAATTCTGTTTGGCCTGATAAGCTGGGCCTTTCTTATTTTTCCAGTATTATCCCACTCTATGCTCCTCTATGTGTCCTAAGATCCAGTGACAATAGCCTCCATATTGTTATTCTCAAAAAGTGCTCTCTGCCTCAGGAGTCTGTTCATTTTCTCTACACTCTCCTTCTTCATATGTGGAATTCTCTCCTTTCTTTTCTTTTCCTCTGAGCTTCCTTTGCTCCCCTCAAATCATGCACAAAAAATCCCAACTTCATTATGAAGCCTTTTCTTATCTGCTTTGTATTTTAGTGCCTTCCTTCTGAGATCATCTTCAGTTCATCTGTATATAGCTTCCTTGTGCATAGCTGTTTGCTCATTGTCTCCCCCATTAGATAATGACCTTTTTGAGAAAAGAAACGGATTTAGTTTTTCTTTGTATCTTCAGATCTAGCATAGCATCTGACACATAATAGGCACCTAATAATTGCTTGTTGATTTGACTTGACTAAACTTGGTCCTTTCTATTAATTAGTTTTCCTTTGTTTCCTTAGACTGTTTCTTTTCACATTTGAGCCTGAAAGTTTAGGATAGGAAAGAGTAAGGGGAATAAAATGATATCTCAAGTTTCTCTGTCTAAAGAATCCAGTTTTGGTAATTCTTATAGTAAACAAAAGGGAAGGGAGAAATCTACACCAAGTCTTCTAGACTTTTTGAAATGGAGGCAACCTTAAATTTTTCTAGGTAGCAAATTATGCAGGGTGAGCTTAGAGAATTGGTAGAGATCACAATTTCTATAATGGAATGTATTACTCTGAGTAAAAACAGAATTATGATAGAATACTACTATGGTCATCAAGGTTTATCTTAAACATGTTTGAGGTACTCAAGAATACCTTTTGTGTGCTCCATCTATTAATTTAGGAGTTTTAATGCTTACAGAATAACAAATAATGACTGTTAATGGTGAATGATAAAGTTCAGCAATAGGAATCCCTAATCAGAAGTGAGATGGAAGGGGACACTGCAAAGCTGTAAATTTTTTTTTTAGGAGTAGGAGGTTGACTTGGGTAGGGACAGGAACATTTAATGAGAAAAGAGCTTTATTATTTGGGTGCTCAGTTCCAATAAAACAACACTTTATATTTGGAATAGGTTGAGATATGTGATAAAGCCCCTGTAATGGGGGAAATTAATCACAAAATGGTGCTCCAAGCTTCATTTCTGGCTCCAAATCTCCCTGCAGTATGTGCATGGCAGGGCATGCTGAATTGTGTATGTGGCTACCCTAATACTTGGGTGATAGATGGCATGTAACATTTTCAACAGCCTTCTCAGCCTATGGTCAAGCTTGCCCTCTTACCCTGGGCTGGGAGAATATGTAGATGTGAGTATAGATATACAGTAAAGACTCACCTAATTTTGGGTGTGGGAGTCCTTCCTACTATAATAAATTTTTCTGACTACCACTTTCTCCACTATACTACCTAGCTGCCCCATAGTATAAATACTAATTACAATTTTTATTTTTACTTTATAATGCTTTAAAGTTTGCAAAATATTATATCATCTCATGTGAGCCTCAGAGGGCCCCTATAAGTTGGGTACTACAGATATTATTTCTACTTTATAAAAGTTAATGTTGAATCTCAGAGATATTAGGTTACTTACTGATAATTTTATACCTAGTAAGTATCAGAGATGGACTAAATTCTTTCTAATTCTAAATACAACATGCTATTTAATACATACTTGGCTTTCTTATCAGAATATAAGTGCCTTTGGGTAGGGATCATTTTTTTCCTTTATATGTGTACACCATTGCTCATCACAGTGCATAGAACAGAATAATTACTTAATAAATACTTGTTCAATGATTGATTGATTGATTAATAATTTCCTTTAATTTGGCAGATACTCAAGATGACTGATCTTTTTAGTAGTCAATTTTAGTATTTGTGATAATGCATTGCCTACTGGTTGCAATGGCTTGAGATTTGGAATTTAGCTGAAGGTAAAAATCAAGCCTGTCCAAATATTTTCCATCAGAGCTGATAGCTGAAGTGCTCAAGGTTCTTATGGATAATATGGACAATGTCTGGCCATGGTTAATCAGTGTGCTTTCTACAAGAGTCAAATGCCATTTTTTTAGTAGTAGGTTTTTTTCCCTTTTCAAGAGAATAAATTGTAGGTGAAATGTGAATAGATTTGTGACATTGATGAGGGTGGCTTAGGTTAAGTGAAGAAAGTCCCTACTGTAAGATCAATCTCTATGACTGTTTAAGAAGATCCAGATAGATGAAGATGGGGATGAAAGTCAAACATTTAGCTAGCTGCATGCAATCTCTATCTTCTACATTCAATGTCCAATGGGATTCCTTGTGATGCATTATTAGGTCTCTAAGGAACAATCAGAATTGAAGCTCTAGGGATGAAAGGATAGTAGTATCCCTCAAAATCAAGGTCTTGCTGCAGGTTTTTCAGTAACAAAGGGACTATCTATTCTATCTAGTATGGCCTCCACCTGAAATAAATTCACCTACACCTCCAATAGCCTTTTAGGTGTCCTTGAAATGCTTTCTCAACTGGGTACTTTTCCAATGGGGCAAATAACTTGTGTTGTCATGGTTCCTGGAATGTGGTTGTGATCAGCATGAATGAAAGAAACAGCTTTCCTTTCTCCCATCCCCACTAATAAAATCGTACAAAAATTATCCTAAAATTTATGATTTTATCTTTTCTTTACAAATCCCAAGAAGCTCTAGAAATATTTATCATTATTATTAGGACAGCTAAAAGGCATAGTAGATAGAAGTCTAGAACTTGAGTCAGGAAGAGTTGATTCAGATCAGGTCTCAGACATTTCCTAGCTGTTTGACCCTCCCTCATCTGTAAAGTAGAAATAATATAAGAACCTGCCTCCTAGTGTTATTGAAAGGATCAAATGAGAAAATATTTGTAAAGAGCACTTAGTAAGGAACTGGCACAAAATAGACACTTAATAAATACTTTTTCCCTTTCCCTTTTCCCCAATAAAACTGTTGTGAAGATAATGTGGGATGATATTTGTAAGACACTTTGCAAACCTTAAAATGTGATATAAATGCTATCAAAAACCAGAAATATTATCTGTAGAAACTGCATCTTAAAAGAAGTATGCCTTCGGAGTATGCTTGAAATATTAATAAATGACTAAAATGTGAAACTGGCCTCATAGAATTTGGAGCTGGAAGGTACCTATATAGCACAAAACTCACATTTTTCTCACAAAACACAAAACTCACAAAAACTGAGTCCAGGATAAGAGAAAGCTACATAGATATTGCAGAGGCAGGATTTCAAATAATCTTTCTGACTCCAGGGTTTGAGGAAAAAACCAAACCAAACCAAATCAAAACTGGATAAATGCAAAGAAACAGAAGGACTTGAGATACATGAGGTTGCTGCACATTTGAGAGTCTGTCCCATACATAAAGACAACAGCTACCCTTTATATAATGCCTTCAGGTTTGCAAAATACTTTGCAGATAGTATCTTCTCCTTTGATCTTAGTGGATGGGTACTAGTATCATCTGGACTTGGCAAATAAGGTTACTGAGACAGATAGAGATTAAATTACTTGTCCAGGTTACATAGCTTGGAAGTGCCTGAGACCTAATTTGAACTCAGATCTTCACGAATTACAGTTCTGTCTACTGTGCAATACTACCTAGCTGACAACATCAATCAACAAGCATTTATCAATTAAATACTATGTGCCAGATGCTGTGCTAAGAACTGATAGTGCAAAGATAAGTAAAGCTAATCTTTGTCCTCAGAAGTTTATTCTAATTAGGGAAGACAGCACATACAAGGAAATTGGAAGGGAAAGATTTTTGGGGCATTGTAGAGAAAGTCCCAGAGGGAAGTCAGGTCACACCCTGAAGAAAGAGAAAGACATGGGTGTATTGGGATGCTCCTTAAAATGGAAGTAATGGGGGGAACTGGAGTAATTGGGCAGTGAGGTGGTACAGCTTCAGATGCTTACCAGCAGTGTGACCCTGGTCAAGTCACTTATTCTCTATTTGCCTCAGTTTCCTCATTGGTAAAATGAGTTGGGGAAGGAAATGACAAACTAATATCTTTGCCACGAAAATCTCAAATAAGATCATGAAGAGTCTTACAAGATTGAAATGACTCAACAACAAAAAACTAGTCAGAAGGAGGGGTCTTCACGTACAGAGGGTACTCCCAATGTTTGAAGTCTAGGATTATGGTGAACTTTCAGGGGCATTGTAGAATAAACCATATTGGAAAGGAGATTCAGGAGAGCTTTCTGAAGAGGAAAGTTAAAAACACAAAACGATATTCCACAATAATGATAATTAATATTTCTATAGCATTATAAAATCTGCAAATGTATAGTAATCAATTTGAGCTGCCCAAGAATACTGTAAGGTGAGGACTACAGATTATCATTATTTCCATTTTATAGATGAAGAAACTGAGGCTCACAGAGGGTAAGTGACTTGTTCATTGACCCAGGTAGGAAATGGTAAAGTTGAAATTTGAACTCAGCTCCTCTAGCTCTTAGCAATCTTTCTATTATATGAATCGATGTCACAGGATTTAAAAACAGGTCTTTTTGAATCCCAGTTTAATGCCCTTTGACTGGTATATAGTGCCTTCAGATCTTGCTTGAGTGGGTCGATTTCATAGCTAATTATGTAGAATTGCAAGGGTCTCTCTCCATTATGCTTCATTGGTTCACTTGCTTGAAAGCACTTGGTGGCCCCTTTAAATATATATAATTGAAAAGGAAGTCAAGACAAAATAAATATTTTACCAGATGTCACCTTATTTTGGCTTAAATTGAATGCTTTGTTGTTGAAGGTTTGTCAAATGACTTCAGATAGTGCCACATCACTCGATACAATCTGGCATAAAAGAAGATGGATTGCACTGGAAATAAAAGAAAGCTAATTAAAAATGGAGTTATCAAATAAAGATGGAATAGTAAGAGATTAGTTGACAAAGTTTAAATATTTTTTACTGATCAAATAGATATTAGGGACATGAGGTACACTTTAATTAGAGAGCGATGTGACTGTGACATAGGAAGCCACCATGGCAGCTGACCTAAAATGGAAACAGAATTAAAAGAGGATGTGGACCAGTAAAAATGTTCCCTGTTCTACAGTTAATGGTGTTGGAACAGAAAGATCAAATTACAAAATCAAATATTAATTTCAGTAGAAAAAATACAGAAAATTATGGTAGAATTTGAAGTATAACACATACTCTTACATTGACACATTTGGAAATCATTACCATGTGTTAGATAAACTTTTTTTTTGCAACTCAGAAAGCTTTGGGAGAAAAAAAAGAAATTCACTAGCCATTGAAAATTTTATTTTAATAGTAATCATAGCAACAACAGATAGATGGCATCTCTACAGTGCTTTTAGGTTTGGGAAGCAGTTAATTATTCTCATATCGGTTTTTGCAACTTCGTGGTGTCCTGGAAAGAATACTAGATTTGCAGGCATGAAGCTAGGATGAAAATTTTGGCTCTGCTTTTTCCTACTTGCATGGTTTTACACAAAGCATTTAATAAGTGGGTAAGTTAGTTTCCTCTTGAGTAAAATGAGGGAGTTGGACCAGATGACCCTTAAATTCTATTTTGGCTTTGTTGACACTGTTGTTCCTATATTATGTTCTATATATGTCCCTGTTTTACAGATGAGGTTGAGGAAATGACCTAGTTCATAAAGCCTCTACCAGAAGAGATCCAATAAAGAGGAACTGACTAATTCCCAAGGTGGTCAAACCAAATGGGGCCAGCTCTAATGACTAATCATCCTTTTCCACTGCTATTACTTCTGTCCTTTGGGAACAGGAAGAACTAGACTGATCATTCTTCCACATGACCGTTTCTTAAAAAGCTGTCATGTATTTTCCTGAGTCTTCTCCTTTGTAAAACAAACCACTGAACCACTTTTATAAAGCATGATCTCAAATCTACTCACTATTTTGATTACCTTCCTTTAAACAATCCCCAGCCTTGGAATGTCCTTCCCCAAATAAATCATTCAGAATGGAATGAAAAATCACAAAATTAGAGCTGGAAATGACCTGAGAGGTTGTCCTGTCCAGCTTCTGAGCATTGAAAAATTAAGTGTCTTATGCACTCACTCTGGTAGTAAAGAAGTACAGCTGAAATTTGAACTCAGATCCTCCAACTCCTGAACTTATTAATATACTTATTGTACCTTGCTGCTACTGTTTCCATCTTTATCTTGTAATGGAAGTATTTATACATTGAATCCCTTAGAAGGTTCCTCTGAGATTTACTTTGCCCTAACACAGCAAGGATAAGAAATAAGGACACAATGACATTTAGTATCTGTGGATATTTTTTACAGATGAGCAATGTGAGAACAAAGGATGATAAATGATGTGCCCTTCTCCTCCATATGGAAACAAGCCTAGTCAACAGGGTTGCGTATCATTACTTGAATGATCTTTAGATATCTACCAAGCAGGAGGTACATCAAATTCATGTCGACTTTATGCCCTTCCATTTTATAACTGAGAAGTTGCTTAGGAAGGCAGGGAATAATCAAGTCCCAGGGAAAATTTTATTGAGTATTAGGGGGGAAAATGTTCCTTATATTGGGGAAATAAAGGAGCCTTGGTTCTGTCACACTGAAACATAAACTGGTGCTCAATAAATGTTTTTGAAAATACTGAAGTGAGCACCCAGCATAGGATCTGACCAGGAAATTTGGTTTCAAATCCTTTCTCTATCACTTAGTAGCCATGTGACCCTGGGAATGCCTTTCAACTTGAACTTCAGCTTCTTTGTGTACACAATGATACCATTGAGTTAATTTCTAAGATCACTTCTATTTCTGAATCTTGTGGTCCCATAGTCTGTTCTTTCTTATTCCTCAGGGACATTTTGGAGATAAGTGACATAATTAACTGATTCTTGTCTTCTGCTTTTTCTTCTAAATATCTTTTGCAAACTAAATTTTAACCGAATGGTCAGAGATAAGAGCTTATTACATGGGAAAATGTTTTAGACAGTTATGAGAAATTTCTTTCACAAAAATTAAAATAAAATGTACTCTAACTGATCTACATAACCTTGGGTCAATTCTTTTCCCTATTTTGGTCCTCAGATTCCTCCTCTGTGAAAGAATATTATCAGAATAGTTGATCATTAAATTCATTACCAATTTAAAATCTTAAGAGAATAGAATAAAAATGTCATGATGAGTGCATTAGAAAAATGGGGAAAAATGGGGGAGGAGGTTTTTGAAAGTTTGGAGGGAGATTTCAGCTTCATAAAAGGAAAACAATTTGTTTTGATAATGAGACCCATACATAAGTGGAATGGGCTGTCTTGGGAGGTAGGGAGTTATTTCTCACCAGGATTTTCATCTTGATATAGTAGACAGAATGATGGACTTGTAGGAATAAGACCCAGATTCAAATCTTGCTTTATATAATCTTCAGTGATCTCGAAAAAGCCATTTAATTTCTTTTGACCTCAGCTCCTCATCTATAAAACAAGATAATTTAACTTACTAGCCCTCTAGTTTTCAATCTTTGATCTTCTTTGAGCTGGTGGTGCACTTGATTGAGTGCTGGTCCTAGAGTCAAGAAGTACTGACATCAAGTCCCTCAAACACTTACTCCATGATCCTGGGCAAGTCTCTCAATATGTTTGTTTCAGTTTATTCAACTGTAAAATGGGAATAATAACATCAGGATTGTACTGAAAGAATAGTTGTAAAGAGCATCTGGCATAGAGTAGATGTTAGATAGATGCTTATTCTCTAATTTCCTCTGTGATTAAATAGTGTTTTCCTGATCATTTTTCAGTCCCATTTAGAGATTTTTACTAAAGTACCCTTTTATTACATTCTATTATTTACATAATATATAATACAATATGTAAATATATTTTATCTCTTATGTTAGATGAGGTCCATTCCAATTCCAAGACCCTATGAGTTTATAACATTACAATCCTAACTGCTCTTCCAAGCTGTAGACATGCATTTCTAATGTCTATAGAACATGTTTCCTCCTTGCAGGGACAGAACAGACTATTTGGATAAGACATGAGACAGGAGAACAGAAAATCTTGGTTCAACCACACCTCAGATATTTACTAGCTGTGTGACTCTGAAAGTCACCCAAACTCTTTTTTCCTTTGCTTCTTCATTTATAAAATGAAGATTTGTATTTCATGGCCTCCAAGGTCCCTTCCAGGTCTCAAATTATGATCCTTTGATCTCTCCCTGAATATGCCATTGGCATATACATCTTGACATGTTCAAAGAAAGTTTATTATTTTCTTCCTAAATATTCTCTTTCTTCTTTTGCTATTTCTGTCAGTAGAAACTGACTAGTGAGTCACCTACTCTCCAATATTTGAAACCTTTGTGTTTTCTTTTCTTCCCTCTCCCTCATCTTTCAAATGGAATCAGTTTTCAAGTTCTGTCATTTCTAACTTTCATGACTTTTATTTGCCTATATCCCCTTTTCTCTGTTTCCATAATTACTACCTTGGAATAGGTTCAGATTACTACATGCCTGGACCATTGAAATGACCTCCTTAAGGTCTTCACTCAACCTCTTCCTTTGCCCTCCAGTCCATTCTTTATAGCATTGCCATAATAATTGTGTTTATGTATTCATTTGCTCATGTTAACTGTTCTGCTCTAAAATCTTTAATGGCTCTTTATTGTCTATTGAATAAAGTTTGAACATTTCTCCCTAGTATTCAAGTACCTTTTTAAGTCAGTATACAATCTAATTCAACATTTGCAGCCTTACATTTTCAATTTTATTTCATAATGTTTTTCGATATGTACTCTGTGTTCCAGCTAAACTGTATTAATATTTGCTTCTTCGATATACCCAGAATATTCCAACCTCTTTGTCTTTATTTATTCTATTTGCTATTCTTGGAATGCTTTATCTCTCCCTTACCATCTATTGAATAATTTACCTTTCTTTAAATCCCTACTTAAATGCCATATGCTCAAAGAGGCTTACACCATTCCTTCCTATTGTAACTGTTTCTCCTTCATGGAAATTAGAGGAAAATTGAGGAAGAAGCTTTAGCACAGTTAGACATAATGCCTAACATTATGGCATACAAAGGAGAAAAACAAAAAGCATATATGTGTGGGTGTATATATTTATATACACCCATATGTTGAGGAAAAAGATCACTGCTGGTAATATAATCAGAGAAGGCTTCATGGAGGAAGTAACATATGAGTTGAGCTTTAAAGCATGACTAGAAATTAAAAACGTATAAAAAAGGGAGGGAAGATAGGCAAGACAGTATACATTGTGTTAATGGGACAGAGAGTAGACTAGTAGAGATGAACTGTTGGTTCAGTCTTCTATACATTAGTTTCTAGTTTCCAGATTTATGCGATGGAGCAATATGTACTTATAATTCATACATTCTGTCTAATCCTCAAACTACTTATATTTATATGATTTTGAAATGTACTACATGTTCACTTTTGCATTAAATTTGATTTTCTAGTTTTATTTTAATCCAACAAATAGTTGTCTAATATATTTAAGGTACTGCTAACTAATATAAAACCCAATTACTGAAATGTGCTAGATAACAAGAAGAAACCAATTCTGCAATTCAGCACTTGCATTGGATAGCTCCAAATATGAATAGCACATGCTTGGAACTTCTAGACAATGTCACATGACTTCTTTTGGTCAGTATTTTTTCATCAACAATTTATAAGGGTATTAGGCTAGATAATCTCTTTCTTCTTTTATTCTTTCATGTAAACAATTTGATATAAATTGCCAAAATCAATGTTTACTAAGAAATCAACAGGAAGATGGTTCATTCATTTTTGTACTCAAAAATAAATTTGGAAATAGCTATTTTGTAAAAGTTTTTTCCCAGATTTTAGGATACAAAGACCAAAAAACCCCAAAGTCCTCGCCTATGAGAAAATTATATTCAACTATGAGGAAATAAGAACTAGACAGGTAAATATAAGACATGTATAGAATAAATTATAAGTAAATTGAAGTCAGATAGTGGGAGATATGCCTAAAATTGGGAGAATCAGGGGAGGTCTTAGATAGGCAATAACAAGGGATATGGGCCTGGATGGGTAGGAATTTAGGATTCCAGGAAAAGGAGATAAGAAAGGTGAGAATGCTAAGTACTGTGTCAATCTATGTACAATCACAGAGGTAGGAGACACAATGGCATTTAAGAGGAATGATGAATACATTTACTTAACTGTAATAAGTGAGAGCAATCTAAAATCAATCTGAAAAATATAGGTTGCTGCTATAATTAAGCAAAGTCTTTATATTTTATCTTAGAATCAATAGGGATTCATTGATGCTTCATGAACAAAGAAATGATATGGTATGGAGTATGGATTGGAGATGACAGAAATTGGAAGCAGGGAAATCAATTAAGATACTATTTTAATAGGTCAGGTGAAAGAGATTGAGGGACTGAATTAGAGTCATTGTCAAATTAATGGAGAGATGGGGAAAAATCATAAAGATTTTTGTGGGGATAGAATGGATAAAACTAATCCAAATATAATCTCCACTGATTGGATATAGAAGGATGAAGGAGGGAAAAATTGTGTATATTAAAAAAAGAAAATTTGGTTTGATTTTTCTAATTAATGTAAGGTTCACCAAAAAGTGTATTATTTTTATTTCTGTTTTTCTTTTCCAAGAGCCATTCTGAGGAAAGGAAAGGCTGAAGGAGCTACTCTCATTTATATGGAATTATGGTTTTATTGTTCTTTTTGCTCTGTATTGGAAACATAAATAAAGCTCTTTACATAATTTTCAGCTGGGGCTTCAGGATAGGTCTTTTTTAATGGTGGAATTATGACCACCTAAAATTTGTTTCTTCTTGCTTTTGCGTTCTTTTCTTAACAGGAATGATAACCTTGCAAAGAAGAATGGACTGAGGTGCTACTGAGTAGAGACAGTTGACAAACATCAGGTGGGATCCAAATAGGATGCTGGTTCCTACTTTCTCCCAATTAAAAAGCTATCATCTACCAATAAACTTCACTCTCTTGATGACTCAAGGAAAAGCAACAAATCTGGTGCATTTGTGGACAATAGATTCATGGACTGGATCTTGTAGACAGCTAATGGCAACCCAACTAGGTTCTCAGCAAAGCAGAACTAACTATGGAGGAACTTCCAATTTGAACTTTAGGATCTTGAATGTGGCCAGTGGTTCAAAGTGCTCATTTGCTCTGGCAGGATATCATCCACACCACCAGGGAGGAAATGGAGACCATGTTACTTTCTATGTATGTAATAGAAAAGTTCATGGGGATCAGGTTGATGTGATTCAAGGCTAAGTCCTTATAGCATTTCTTTATTATGACCCTTCTCTTCCATGCTTGATTTTGGTACTTGTTTATCCAAGTAATTCACTAGGTTTAAATAATCTCTCTAACCACTGTCCTGGTGATTGGGATACTGACTCAAGATCTTCTCAACCCATTGACCCATTGAAATATCACCCCCCAAGCCATTCCAACCCCAAGGCTTCCTGAGACATAAAAACATCTGATAAAAGAACAAAGATAGAGGAAACTTCAGTCATCATTTCTTTCAGTAATGAGGAACTTTTTTCTATTGGAGGATAGTCTCTAATTCTAAAAATCAAAAAACAAAAAACAAAACAAACTTGTATAGTCTTAACCTCAATTCCCAAACAGCAAAAAGTATTAGGTTAATTTATGTAAAGGGAATCATAAATGACTTAAAGTGGTAGTTTAAGAGAGAACATGGAATATTTGATAGTTGTAGCTAATAAAGATCAAGAAAGGACCAGATTCAAGTCTCTTTATCTTTCTGTCCTTCTGCCTGTCTGTCTATATATCTGTCTGTCTTTCTGTCTTTTTCTCTGTCTCTGTCTCTCTATGTCTCTGATTCTGTCTTTCTGTCTGTCTGTCTCTCTCTCACACATACACACATACACACACATTATATAACCATGGACAAATTTCTTACTTTCTCAGTAACTCTAAACCTACATTTAGAGTTTAAATTATAACAGGAGTTGCTGATCTGTATCCATGGAGAATTACTGTGCTGGGAGTTCCTTTACTTATGAAATCATATATTTGGAATCCCCCTCCTCACAAAACACACACACACATTTTCACCTCTTCACTTCCATTGGCAGGGCACTGTTATTAATTCTTTTTTTATGTTGTTTTCACTTATCAGAAAAACATGGATTCAAATACTGGAAATATCAGAAAGTTACATTCTTGTTAAAACACAAGAATTGGCACTATTAACAAGACAAGAAAGGTGATTTTAAGATTTTGATTAAGATATTTCCTTGAGTGTGGTATGAGAAAACAGTTAAGAAAAAATAATTATCTTGTCCCTTCTTAAGCTTTGGCAGTGAACTAAGACTTGAATGCTTTTACATCTAGGGAAATGGGCAACAAGCTGAAGCATGCATATATCTTCACATAAGCCAGTTGATGGTGAGAGGGAAATTAAAAGAGCTCTAGTTATTTTCACTAAAAATAATTTACATTCTCATCTTTCCCCCTTATTTCTCTTTCCCTTTCCCTATCTCTGTCTTTCTCTTCATCTCTTATCTGTTGTCTCTGTTTCTTTTTCTGGTTCTGTCTACCTCTATTTCTGCTGCTGCTTCTCTTTCCCTTTCTCTCTGTTTCTCTCTCTATATATATCTCTCTATCTTTCTCTCCACCCCACCCCCATCTGTCTGTCTCTCTCTAGAAAAATTCAGTGATTGGTTGTCTAATTGAATAAATTCAACCTAACCAATAAAGTATTCTTGCTCATGTTTTTGTATTCTTCCATACAAGATAGTTACGATGATACAATTGTTCAATCAATAAATATTTACTAAATATCCACTACGTGCTACACACTGTACTAAGAAATGTACAAAGAATGAAATAATCTCTAGTCACAATGAACCTATATTCTAATAAAGGAAACAACAAATTCATGTACAAGTATATCCAGCATAAAGTGAATAAATCAATATATTGTAGTTTAATACATAGTTGTTATTTGTGTGGGGTTTTTTTTTTTTTTTTTTTTTTTTTGGAAGAGGACCATGCCATCTGGAAGATGATTTCTTGACTTACAAGTGAATTGGATGTAAATGATGCAGGTTTGTGCAAAGCCACCAGCCTCACTCTCTCCTCAGAAGCCTTCTGGGTTCAGTGGAAAGATATAGATGAATGGAGATGACCCACATGAGTGGGAGACCTTGAACTTTTTAAACTAAGGCCTTTCCTAGGACTTGGTTTGCCTGCAGACAAAGCCCATTCAGTGATGAAGGCTAGGTAAGAAGAAATGAAGCAAATAATTTTTCCTAATAAAAAAGTCAATTTGGGAGGGGAAGACCTTCAGGGTTTCTGGCCAAAACAGAAACAATGACTATTTAAGTTCATTCAGAGCTCAAAAGACCAAAGGAGGCTTGGCTTGGGACCTATTGCTGACCAATCCATGAGAGCCAGTTCAATACAGAGTAGTTTGGGAGGGAAAGCCTTATCAACTGGGGAGGGAGGTTCATGAAATCAGTCTATCCTAGTCACAACAGTCTATCCTAGTGACAACACAGATATTAAGACAGACCCTGGAGCAAGTATTGTGGATAAAGAGAAAGGTAAAACACAGTAATTATCCTCAAGAAGTTCATGTTCTATCTGGAGAGAGAAGTAAATTTCATATATATATATATATATATATATATATATATATATATACACACACACAAGATGCATTGGTAGTAAATAATGGGTAATCTCAGAGTGAAGGCCCTAGTAATAGGGTAAGGGATGGAAATGTCTCCTTAGAAATAGAATTAAGTTTTGAAGGAAACCAGGAGATTGAGATGAAGAGAGCTTTCTGGGAATAGGAAATAGCTGAAGGAAAAGGCTTGAGGTTGAGATAGAGAGTGTTATATATGAGAAACTGACGGAAATTTAGGGTTAATGGTTTATAAAGAACATAGAATAGAGTATGATATAAATAGACTAAAGACCTTTAAATTCCAAATGGAGGATTTTATATTTAATTTTGGAAGTAAAAGAGAAGTGGAAGAGTTTATTGAATAGAGGGTAAGAAGGTCTTACTTGTACTTTGAGAAGATCATCTTGGCAGCTGAGGGGTGAATAAGATTGGGGTTATCTAGGCTAGTGTTGATGAAGGATTGTACTAACAACGTGGTAGTTATGTGAGTGGAGAGAAGGAATCTTGTAAAAGAGGGATAATGTGAAAATAGAGATCTGATACTAGCCCTGAAGTCAGGAGGACCTGAGTTCAAATCTAGTCTCAGACACTTAATACTTCATTGCCTCAGAGAGAGAGAGAGAGAGAGAGAGAGAGAGAGAGAGAGAGAGAGAGAGAGAGAGAGAGAGAGGAGAGGGAGAGGGAGAGGGAGAGGGAGAGGGAGAGGGAGAGGGAGAGGGAGAGGGAGAGGGAGAGGGAGAGGGAGAGGGAGAGGGAGAGGGAGAGGGAGAGGGAGAGGGAGAGGGAGAGGGAGAGGGAGAGGGAGAGGGAGAGGGAAAGATATATCTCTGAGATATTACAGTCATATGAATACTGGCAGTCATCTTTGGGACTCAATAAAGCTTTTTGGACCCCATATACATTTTAAAGTCTGCATCTCAATGAGTTTTAAAGGTGACAAAGGGATGACAAGTTTTAACATGAAAAGTGAAAAGGATTTTTTGCTTGATTCGGTGAGATATTTCTCTTTCTCCTCATTCCTCTACCCATACCCAAAGTGCTTCAAACATCCCTCTTGCCTCTAAGATTCATTAAGAACTGAGTGCTGTCAAACCTATCTAGAAAGTGCAGAGACAATTTATAGCTTAAAAGAAAACTGATCTTATATGCAAATAAGGGGGATGATAGGGCATCAAAAATAAAAATGGAGCTAATCATCTCCCTTTGAAGAGGACTTCAATTTAAGAAAGTCAGCTGGCAGTTTGTTGTCAGGAGGTGTCAGAGTGCTACATGGTCTTCTTCATAGGACCACAGATTTCTAGTTTGAAATGACCTCAGAAAGCCTCAAGTTCAACTTCTCATTTTACAGATAAGGAAACAGTCATGGAACGCTTCAGTGATTTGCCCAGAGTTTAATTCATGACGTTATTATAGTGCTTGAAAGTTTGCAGAGTACTTTTCATATATTCTCTTATTTGAGCCTCTTAAGAACACTAGGAAGAGGCAACTAGTTGGCAAAGAGCACCAGCCCCATAGTCAGGAGAACCTGACTTCAAATTCAGATTCAGACACGTGTTAGGTATGTTATTCTGGCTAAATCATGTAACCCCAAATGTCTTAAAAAACACTAGGAAATAATTATCATAAGTATTATCATCTCCATTTTACAGATGAGAAAACGGAGACACAGATAGCTTAATTTACTTGCCCATGGTCACACAGTTAGTAATCAACCTCTACAGGCTTTGAACTGAGAGCTTCCTGTGACTCCAGATTCAGTAGATATCCATTATGTATTATCATCTCCTAATTTCAAGTATCACTGCACTCTATGCCCTGTGCTTTCAGATGTTTTCTTGCGAAACTGCAAGCCTTGCTTGGAAGACAAAAGAAAAATTCATCAATAGCAAATGTTTTTCTCATAACATTGAATATATTAGAACTAAAGATTTGTTAACTTGGGAAAAAAGAAAGTTTTCCTGCTATTATTTTTGTTTTTTGATTGATCAGCACTTTAAAGAGCAGTCAGAAAACCATTTACATTAATTCCCTTTTAAATATATGTATATATTGTATACATAACTTGGGTTATGTTATGTGAATAGAGTGCAGAATGTGGAGCCAAGAAGACCTGAGTTCAAGTCCCTGAATTCTATGATTCTGATCACAGAAATGACAGCTCATATACTGAGGATTTTTAGTTAAAATAAAAGGGGGGGGGAAGGGACTTATACCATGGAGTGGGTTATAGAGGAAATAGAAATGAATTTGCTGTTAGAGAACTTAGATTCACATCCCTACTATACTGCATGCGTTATGTTGGGCAAGTTATTCAACTTTCTGAGCTCTCTAGGTTTTGTCTTTATTTTTAATAGCATTTTGTTTTTACCCCCAATTACATGTCAAAACAATTTTTACCATTAATTTCTATAAGATTTTAAGTCCCAAATTTTTCTCCCTTCCTTTCTCCACTTCCCTTTTACAAAAAAGGTAGGCAATGTAATATAGATTATACATGTGTTATCTTTAATAAATTAATTAATTTAATATTTTCTTCACTTACATTCAAAACAAAAAAAATTGCATTTGTTTTTACAATTTTTGAATTCTAATTTCTCTCCCTTATCCCCACACACAATTAAGAAACTACATGTGAATTATGCAAAACATTTTCATAAAAGTCAAATTGTGAAAGCATAACCTCCCACACTAATGAAAATAAAAACCCTCAAGAAAAATTAAGTTGAAAAGATAGACACACACACACAGAAACAGAAAGAGAAAAACAGAGATAGAGAAAGACAGAGAGATGGAGAAAGATAAAGAGAGACAGAGAGACAGAGAGACAGAGAGATACATGCACAGAGACAGAAAATGCTTTAATTTGTATTCAGACATAATCAATTCCTTCTCTGGGTATGGATAGGAGTTTTCATCATATGTATTTGTAGATGTGCTGAGAATAACAAAATCATTTACAGCTCATCATGCCAGAACTTTGCTATTACTTTGTATACAATATATTTCGCTCTGTTCATGGAGGACTTTATCCTGGTGTTTTATTTTTCCTGAGAGCATCCTGCTTATCATTTCCCAGAGAACAATAATATTCCATCACAAACATATATCACAGTTCATTGAGTCATTCCCAAATTGATGGACATCCTCCCAATTTCTATTTTTTTTTTGTCCTTAAAAAAGAGCTGCTATGAATATTTTTGCACATATAGGTAATTTCCTTTTTTTCTGAATCAATTTTGGTATTCACACCTAGTAATGCTGTTGTAAGGTCAAATTATATGCATTTAATTTACAGTTTTTTGGCCACAGATCATATCTCTTGATCATTTATCAATTGAGGTATGGCTCTTACTTTGTTTATAAATTTGCCTCTATTATATGGTCTTTAATTACTGTATCTTGTGTATCTAATTTATTCCACCAATCTACCACTCTATTTCTTAGTCAGTATAAAATGGTTTTGATAGTACCAGACCTAAAACTATATTATAAAGCAGTGTATTTATCGTAAACAACATATTGTAGGATTCTGTTTTTGATCCTTTCTCCTCTCCATTTCTGTTATATATATATATATATATATTTATATATATATATATATATATATATATATATATATATATATATATATATATATATATTTTTTTTTTTTTACACCACTACCTGTGTATTTTCCTCCATTTTCTTCTCCCTCCTTCTTTCTTCCTCTTTCTCTTTTTATACCTTCCCTCCTTACCAGTGTTTTATTCCTGTCTATCACCACCCATGATCTGCCCTCCCTCCCAGTCCCCCAAACTTTTACTTAATATTCTCCTTTTCTACTTCTTTGTTGAATACGATAGATTTCTCTGTTCAACTGATTTTATATTATTCCCTCTTTGAGTCAATACAAATGAGAATAAAGTTAAAATGATACTTATTGCTCACCCTCTCATTTTACCTTCCACTGTAATAGGTCTTTTGCACCTCTTCATGTGAAATAATTTACACAATTCTACCTTTCCCTTCCATCTTAACTAACTATACTCCTATTCCTCATCCTTTAATTTATTTATATTATTCCCTCAAATTTACCTTATATACATACCCTCTATGTATATTCCTTCTAATTGTACTAATATTTGTACTGATGATACAATTTTTTTTTAAGAATTACAAGTCTCATTCCCGATATGGATGTGAACAGTTTATATCTATTGAATTCCTTATGTTTCCTTTCACCCTTTCATCTATTTATGCTTCTCTTGAGTCTTGATATTGGTCATTTTTTTTTACTCTGTTCTGGTTTTCTTATGACAGCTTAAAATCCTTCTATTTCATTGAATAGCCGTTTTTCTGCTTGAAGTTTGATTATTCTGGGTAAGTGATCCTTGGTTGTAGTCCTAGTTCCTCTGCCTTCCAGAATATCATGTTCCAGTTAAATTATTTTTCCCAAAAGACATTTTATGTTTTCTTCCATTTTTTCATTCTTTTTAATTTGACTGATTCTTGATGTCTCATAGGGTCATTAACTTCCACTTGATCTAACTTTTAAGATATTGTTTTCCTCAATTAGCTTTTGTACTTTCTTTTCCATTTGGCCAATTGTATTCTTTAAGGAGTTGTTTTCTTAAGTGGGTTTTTGTATCTCCTTTTCCATTTGGCCAATTCTACTGTTAAAGCTGTTTTCCAAACTCTATGACTCCTTTTTTCATAATTCTCTTTGAATCTCTCATTTATTTCCAAATCTTTTTTTTTAACCTCTACTATATGGATTTTAAGTTCCTTTTTGAACTCTTCCATAAGGAGTTTTTAGGTTTGAAACTACCTCCTGTTTATCTGTGGGGTGTTACCACAGATATTTTGACATTGTTGTCTACTTCTAACTTTGTGTCTTAATATTCCCTGTCACTATAATAACTTTCTATCATCACATTCTTTTTTTGTTGGGTTTTGCTCTAGTGATGGTGGGAGGTCTTTCTAAATATAGACTATTTCAATTATTGATACAATTATGTGTACATTGAGTAGAGGAAAGGACATGAAGACAGAAATGTCTGAGTTCACATCTTGCCTCAGACACTAGCTTAGCTGTATGGTTTTGAACAAGTCACTAAGAGTTTTTGATCCTCATTTTTCTCATGTGTAAAATAAAGGGGTTAGACTTGATGGCCTCCAAGGTCCTTTCTTTCTCTAAACCTATGATCCTATTCTCCAAGACTATGATGAAAGTTTTTCTCAGAAGTAAATTGACCTCTCTCTGCAGATTATACCCATTTCTTCCAGTCCTTCCTTCATCCCTTTTCAAATAAAATCATCTTCAAATATTTGAAAATAGATAGCATGCATCCCTAAATTTTTTTCTTTTCCAAGCTAAATATTCCTATCTTCTTCAATATATATATATATATATATATATATATATATATATATATATATATATATATATATATATATATATATATATATATTTATACATTATGATATTAAGGCTTTTTATCATCTTCATTGGTAAGGTGATAATTATAAGGAAATATGGGACATCAAATAGTCCACTTTTTGCCCATTTAGGTTTTGTGAGTATAGAAATGTTCCTCAATTGGTTATAGATTGAGGATACAGCTTTCTAACCTTGGCATAAAGCAAGTTCATCTGGATTCACTATTACAGATTCTGAGAATGGTCAAGATCCTTGTTGATTTAATATGGGTCCACTCCTGCTCCAAGAATTATTGTCTAGACATACTTTCTTTACCTAGTTGAAGATAGGTTTGTAACTGTGTTACAGGGAAGGGCATATGAGAAATTAAAATGATGCTGAAAGACTTTCTTTGCCCCTAGAGATATTTAATGTGCAACCTGAAGAGTTGAAAAATATATCCTTGCATGAAAATTGATCATTTGTCAGAAAATCAATACTGCCTGTCATTATTTTCAAAATGAATGGAATTTTAGGTTTTAAATTTTTAATAAATTTCTTACATTAATATATGTCTTTCCTCTCAGGAACTCAAGATACTTTACAAATATTAGTAGTGAAATAAATGTTAATACCTTCCTTGGGAACTAAGTAAAACTGCAATTATTCATTTAAATTTTAAATTAGACCAAAAAGTCTCTAACACACAGACATTAAAATCATACTTTCATTGTTTGATTGTAGAAATGGCTGCAGATTAGTTATTAATTAATAACTTATAAAAAATTAACAATAAGAAAGAGAATGAAGTGAAAAACAAATAAAAACTGGGCAAAGAAATATAAAGAATAAAATCATGTCGTTTTTGGTATTCAGGTTGCTTTTTAAATCTTTTGAGGGTATATTTAGAAAGAATTGTCCAATGGTTAGACTTTTCTTCACCATTCTATACTGGTTTTCTTTAATCATGTTAGCCTTGACTCAAAAGGAGAAAAAAATTTCCTTTCCTTTTTACTTTCCTTCCTTCCTTCCTTCCTTCCTTCCTTCCTTCCTTCCTTCCTTCCTTCCTTCCTTCCTTCCTTCCTTCCTTCCTTCCTTCCTTCCTTCTCTTTTCCCCCTCCCAGAAATAGTTACTATATAAAAAAAGTAGACTCAGTTTAAGGATGAATCCTTGTTCCAAGTCAACATTTTATAAAATAATTTGTTATTTGTTCTATCCTGCTAGACTCTCATTTTTTTCTAGCTTTTATAAAGTTTTAGAACTTCTCTTATAAGGATATAAAGATTCTTATTGATGCAACAAATATGTCATTCAAGAATAAACAGAATAGGTTTATTTCAAATTAATATTATTATTAATATTAATATTATTACTTATTAATATCATGATTTTTTCCCCATCTGGATTTGGGTCACATTGGGTATTAGTTTAAGTTTGCTTTTTTATTAATAGTAAATATGTTGACCATAAACTTCACACACTACAATAAAACTTATAAGGACAAGAATATGGGAATGCAAGTCCAAAATCAAGGAACAAATCATATAAATTAGAAAAGTTCTTATGATATAAATAGAATTAACACTTCCTGAATATCTGTTCTTTGTTTTCTCTCAACCCTAACTAATTAATATGACCCAATGACATCACAGGGACTTCTATCTATATATCCTCTCTTAGCTTAGAAAGTCTTAGACACAGACCTGATGACCATTCCTTCCATCTTTGATACTAAACTTGTGTTTTTTATCTCTTGCTTTCTTGGTGTTCTTGCATGTTGGACATGTTTTCTATACTTTTCCATCTGCATCAGAGAGTAATAAGATTTCATTTTATGCTCTTTTGATTCACTGTCAGAAATATATTTCTGAGGCATAAAGAGATGGTTTAGTTAATTTAAGCATTTACTATTTTTTAATAATATGGAAGCTGCAAGTAACTAAGAGCAGACACTTTTTATTACTTTTAGAGTTTTGAAATGGAGACTGGATGAATTTTACTAATGGGGTGAACTGAAACTTAAATGTTCTATTGTCAAATGTAAAGAGTAAAAATAAAGGGGGAAAAGCTAATTAGAAAAATGTTTAAATACATTACCTACTCTGTACAAGGTATTATTTTTGCATGCAGATTAATCCTTGGCTCAAAGGCCAATGGGAGCCTTTTCTAACTGGTGAAGATCAATACCTCATGCCTTCATGAGGGGTGGATAGAATTGATGAGAGTGAGAGAGAAGACATATTTTGAGTTATTCTGGCTTTCAGCTTTGAGAATGAAGATACATGATTGTAACTTCTTTTCAGATTGCTAAAGGGAGAGACATATCCCTAGAAGAAGAAGCTGTAGTCTCCTTCATGTCCTTATTCTCAGCTTACTCTACAAGGGACTTTGGGAAATTTTCCCTTAGGTGACATCTAAGACCCTCTCTCTTGGTTGAGCTGAGTTAACTTGCTCCCAAAGGGAAAGGTCATTTATTCTCTGTATTGTCTGTTATATAGTTCTGACTTTCTCTTCTGCTATTTATTTGTATTAGCTGATTTATTGCGTTATGTATTCATTATAGAACTGGTATTTGGAGGGAATGCAGTCAGTTCTTTATGCATCCTTCTTTTAAAGGGAAAGCAATAAGTAGTTTACCTTGAACCTAAAATATTATACACCAGACTAAATATCATTAATAAAGTAGACATTCATAATTCTAATCTGATACACCTTCTCACTGAGGGTAGTAGAGTGGTCAGCCTCTGATTCCAACCTCCTACTTCCATTATTGGCAGGAATCAAATTCTCCCTTGAAAAAAGGATGGGTAGAGGAAAAGATACTAAAGATGGCTATTCTTGCTGCCTTTTGAATAACCTGTAGACATTACCTTCTAGTCATACATAATCTACCTGGGTAAAATCAAAACCACAAAACCCCCTACACACATACACACAAGCACAGAAATTGAAGAGAGAGTAGTAGAAAAAAACAGATGCATTAGACAGGAAAAGAGAAGAAAGAAAGGAGAAAAGGAAGGGTTTGCCAATGTTTTTATTAAGGCAAAGGAGTTTTTTTCAGGTGTAATTTTGAGTACATCACTTAATCTTCATGAGCCTCAGTTTCAATGTATGTTAAATTAAAGAATTGCATTAAAAGGCTTGTGAGGTCCTTTTCATTTCTAAATCCCTCATCTTATGGTCGGACAAATGCCACTAGATATGATATTGCTACATAAATTCTCTAGAATTTATCCTAGAAAGAATAATTTTGAATATTCCTTTATTGCAAATTAAGAGTAACAGAGAAAGAAAAGCTCTAGAAGAGAGTTTCATTTGGGACTATTTTAGGTGTGATTTGTATTAAATAAGTATGTATTAGGCATTCCGTAGGTGAAGACTGCAGTAGCTTAGCTACTGTCCCTGTCCTCAGAGAGCTTTCTGTCTAGTGATTTCAATGTTACCATGGTCCTCCTGGTTAAAACTCAGAGTTAATTTTTAATGGTATCCAATAGCTTGAAAGCTTTACTGGTCAATGGTGAAACAATTGTAATGGTTTACCATTGCTCCACTTTTTGGTTTTTGGATTCAATCCTGCTTTCTAACAATTCACAGGATCTTAGAGGTGAGGAGAGCTTCAGAGGTCAACTAGAAGAAATGGGAAAGTATACCAGAGGTCATGTAGTCTAATTCCTTCATTTCATAAATAAGAATTTCAAAGCCCAGTAAGATTAAATGTTTTGCTTAAGCTTACACAAGAAGTGTCAGAGGCACTATTTGAACCATTTCAACTAAAGTCCACTTTGCTAATTCCAAAAAAAAAGTATATTTTGGAGCAACTATTTTCTAATTTGCCTTTTCCTGGGGTAGAAAAGGAGGTTAATCTTTCCTTTTTCTTGCTAATAAATGATGGTATATAGTGTGAAAAATGGTGTTATACAAAGACATCTGAGTGTCTTAAACATATGCTTCAATTGATCATCAATGTTGCCTAGATGTTGAGAGAGAACACCTGAAATATCATTAAAACAATTTTAATCTTATTTCACATTTCACTCATATTTCCTTTTTACAGGTGAGTATTTCCTCTGGAACAGCTAAAATCCTCGTGGGTTCCTACTTTCATTAGAGACCATCCTGCTGAGGGATAATTTGAACTAACAGAGGAGGGGTGATGATATGCAGACTTTTTATTTTATTATGTTTTATTTTTTTCTCATCTTAACTGACCCAGGGGGGAAGCAATTTTTGATCTGATGAGGCACCTAGCTGACACTTAGACCTGGCTACCTGACAATGCCCTGAGGCAAAATTCAGAAGCAATGGACTTGATTTTTGGTTAGCCCCTGCTGTCTTCTGAATGAATCTTTATCCTTTGCAGTTTTTTTTTTGATAGAACTATTATGTAACCTATTATTATGAAGGTCCATAAACCTTAGGGTGTCTGTGATTGTGAACTCTCCTTTGATAACTGACCCAGAAACCTTGGCCTATTTTGGTCCTATGATGGAATTAAAACAATACCACCCAGAAAAGCATCCCTCTATGAAGGTCATTGTATGGTTGCCTGGATTATCATAATGTATTAGGCTTGTTTGCAGAAACTTCTAAATGATTGATAAAGAGCTTAAATAGAATGCTCTTGATCAAGAGAGAAAAGAAGCTACTGTAAAGCTGATAACTTTCTAAGGGCCACTTGCAAGATGCTCAATTTCCTTTGAGCACAGCATAAAGAAAATATAGTCTTAGTCCCATGAGGAAGGACTTTGCTACCTCCATCCATATAATATCAGATTTCTGAACTTGTCAGGCTTTGGGCAGAAGTTTTATTTTCCATTCCAAGGTTATAGATCTTTCTCATAGCCCTCAGCACTGTAACTTGCACAGGGGAAATGACCAGTGAATATTTGGTGAGTGAATGAATGAAAAGATGAATTAGGGAGCAGGTCAGGATATTGTATTAAATGAATGAAAAGATGAATTAGGGAGCAGGTCAGGATAGTGTATTAAATGGAACATGTAGGATAGGGGTGGGCCCAGAGAAACATACTTCTACTAATCCCCACCTAAAGTATTAGTATTATTTCTAAAATAGAAAGAGGGATCACTAATTCATATATAAAGATCCATGTACTGTCACATATTAACCGATTTTTGGTATATAATGTTATTGCATTTTTAATTTATTTTGTTAAATATTTCTCTATCTTGTTTTAATCTGGGTTAGGTCACATTTAGAAGGGTTGTGGACTATATGTTTGATACCTCTGAGCTAAAGCTCTCAGAATCCTCTTTTTTCAAGGATTATCTCAATTAACACCTATTATTTTAGGAACTGTCTCTAATCCCTCACAACTCAGAGGGTTCTCTCCCACTTAACTTTTCTGAGGATGCTCCATCTTCCCTGTATCTCAAATTGTTGTTCAGTTGTGTCCGACTCCTTGTGACCCTATTTGCAATGTTCTTGGAGTAAATACTGGGGACATGTGCTGCTTCCTTTTCTACTTCATTTTCAGATAAAACAAGATTAAGTGTCTTAATTACGATTATGCAGCTAGTAACTGTCTGGACAATTTTGAACTCTGGTTTTCCTGACTGCAAGCCTGATGCTTTCTTCATTTTGCCATGTAGCTGCTTTTTATCTCAAGCATTCCCTATCTTATTCTTAGCTGAATACACATCATAGCTCTCTCATATTCCCCAACAGTAACGGGTAGCATCCCTCCCCCTATAAATAAAATCATTTTATTGTTTCTGTATCTCTTTATTACCCAAAACTATAACTGGCTCATAGTAGGTCTTAATAAATAAATGCTCATTTAACATGTATTGATCCACCTGCCATCTGGGGGTAGGGTTGGGGGGAAGGAGAGGAAAAATTGGAACAAAAGGTTTTGCAATTGTTAATGCTGAAAAATCACCCATGCATATATCTTGTAAATAAAAAGCTATAATAAAAAATGCTCATTACATTGAATTAAAAGAGCTCTGGGATCCCGGACAGAGCAAATCCAAGTTCTGCTTTAAATAAACTTTATGACTATGAACTCTGGTCTTAACTATTCCCATAGTAAGTTTCTATGGTTGGATTCTTACTTCTTTACTATGCATTTTTAATGAGAATTATTAGTATAAGTAACTAATTCTGGGGTGGGGGGGATGATGCCTTTAGCTTTACTTCACCTCTCCCTCTGACCTGAAACCGCAAACCAATGTATGAGTATTGGACTGAAAATGCCAGTTCTGTCAATTATTTACTGTGACTTTGTGAGAGTTTAAGGGACTCTTTTCTCATTGGCCTGCCTGAGGCTGTCAGCCATGCATTTACTCAGAAATAGTAGGGTTGACTTTCAAAACCTCTTCCATTTTGGGAAAGCTGCTAAAACTTTTGTTTATATATGTGTATATATAAAATATATATGTGTGTGTGTGTGTGTATATATATATATATATATATATATATACACACACACATATATATAAACATATATATATATATTCATACCCATACACATGTATAGATCTATGTACATATACATATATATTCACATATACACACATATATACATTTATGCATATGTAGACATATAGCTAAAACAATATTAATGTGGATGACATATAATACAGATTTCTCTCCTGATTGAATCTTTAAGTTTGATTTTATGTGAGATCAATGATTACAAGCCCTAGTTATTTTTTCTAATGAATTCTATTCCTAATTCTTGTTATAGTGTTTGTGTACATCTCTTATTTCCTATCTCTGATAACTCTTATACTTTAATTCTACTCCTTAATTTGCCTTGCTATTACTTAATCTCCTCCCTGTCTTCTTCCCCAACCTTTCTTTCCATCTAAGTTTCATTTCTATCAATCTACATAACTTTTACCCTTCCAGTTAATTTACATATACCCCACCTTTTCCACTTCTTTATCCCTTTTCTATTAATGTACATATCTTGTCTCATTGCCAAAAATCTACACATCCTTCTATTGCTAAATCTACACATCTCTCTATACTTTCTATACACCCATATATATACCATTTTATCCTATTCTCTCCCCCTTATTTCTTTCAGATTTTGAAGAGTGCTCTATCCTTCATGATATATACATGTATTGTGCCTTATTTAACTTATTCCTAATGTCCTTTTTCCCCTCTCTAATGTCTCTGTGTTGGTTCTTCCTCTCCACATCGTTTGTACAGCAGAATTGCTATTATGTTTTCCTAGATAGTTTTGCTATTTTAGCTCTGCCCTAATCCTTCTTTTGAGTTATAGAATCACTGATGTCAATCCTAAGCACACAGTATACATTTCCATGTAAAAAGCAAAAACAATTTGTTCTTGCTGAGTCCCTTGAAATTAATCTTTGATGCTGGCTCTTATATGCTAAGTTTTTTATTGAGTTCATGTGTGAGACAAATCTGCTTTTGTTGCATTTTTTCCATTCAATATTATAGTTAATTTTGTTGGATATGATATTTTTGACCACAGGCCTATTTCTTTTGATTGTCAATATTTATTATTCTAAGAGCTGCAGACTTTTATTGCAGCTGCTGATAAATCCTGTATAATTTTAGTTGTAGCTTCAGTATATTTGAATTTCTGAAATGAATTTCTTTCTCTTTGTTTCTGAGAACTTCTAGTGCGCTTATCCTCTGTGGCTCTCAGTCTCTGCTTATATGCTCCACACTGAGTATAAACCAATGTCTAGGAAACCATTATTTGTTGTAGGATTAAATTAATCAGCTGAACCATGCTAAATGAGATAACTATTGTCTCATCAGTTCCACTTAGTTAGTACTTTGTAAGCATCCTTGTTTCAAGTTCAGAGTTCTGGCCCATAACAATATTTATATCTGGCGTGCTTAGCCCAGTGCCTGGCACATAGTAAGCCCTTAATGAGTGCTTGATGACTCCTTGACTGAAGCCTATGAATGAAAACCGACTTCTTACTACTGAGGATTGTACTATACTATACTGTCACATCACACTCATCCAGACAAGGGAAACAAACAGAACACCATACAATATAATGTATTTTTCCTACAATTTGAGTTCCCATGCAATAACATATGTGTATATCTTTCTTCTTTGTAGACCCACAGAAACACATTCTCATCAAAGTATCTCTTAAGTAATGCAGACAATAAAAAAAAGTCTTTCCTAAGGGCCAGAGACTGATATTTACTCTTCAAGTAACCTAATATTCCTAAAAGAAAAAAAATATTGAGTGTATACTGATTATTTACTGGCAAGTGGTAATAGTCTTTCTTTTATCCTAAAGTAATTAATCAGAAAGTATTATTAAGAATTCCTTTTATTCCAAGTAATATATTAAGCACTGAGAATATAAGGAAAAGGAAAAAAAAATTACTGCCACCAATGGAATAGCACCATAATTATAATGCATTTGTCATTATCTCCGTAGTTCCAAATGCTTCAAGACTGTTTCTCTTCCTTGGGAGTTGGTTTGTAATTTCTCATTCCTACATGTCCTTAAGGAGCTTTGGCTTACCCTAGACTGAGCATAAACATCCATACCATTTGTATCACATTAGGCAAGTCACTTAACCTTTTAAGCTTCAGTTCCTTCAACTATAAGACTGGTATATTAATAACTTCCATGCCTTTTTCATAGTATTGTTCTGAAAATCAAATGTGACAATGGATACAAAAGTGTTTGTCTGTGACAAGATCTAAATTATAATTTTCATGCAAAAATTGGGTATGATATAAAACAAAATGGTAGGTATTTAATAGAAGCAAAATAGATAAAGAAAAGATGGAAGGAATACACAAAAGAACTATAAAAGAAATATCTTAGCATCATCAATAATCACAATGATATGGTTTCTGATGTAGAGTCTGGAAAATGAAGTCAAATGGGCCTTTGGAAGTATTATTGCAATAAAACTAGTGGAGATAATGAAATCCAATTGAACTATTTCAAATCCTAATAGATGATGCTATTAGAGGGATGCATTCAAAATGACAGCAAATTTGAAAAAATAAACACATGGTGACTATAATAGAAAAGATTACATCCAAAAGAAGGGCTATGACAAAGAATGTTCAAATTATCAAACAATTATACCCATTTCACATGACAGAAAGTTCATGTAAACTGAGAATTAGCAGAAGAGTAGGCTGGTTTTTAAAGAGGCAAAGGAACTAGAGACCAAATTGCCAATAGTCATTAGATTATGTGGGGAAAACACCCCAAAGAAATTGCAGAAAAACAAAACAAAACAAAATCTATTTCTGTTTTATTGGCTACACTACAGGCTTTGATAGTGTGCATCACAACATAATGTGGCAAGTGCTCAAAGAAATGGAAATGCAGGGTCATCTTACTTGTCTCTTGAGGAACCTATACTCTAGCCAAGAAGCAACAGTTAGAACCAAACATGCAACAACTAACTGATTTAAGATTGGATAAAGATTACAAAGACTATATTGCCATATATTGTCTATTTATATATCTAGTTTACATGCAGACTTTAACATGCAAAATTCCAGGCTGTATCAAGAATTAAGGTTTCCTGAAGGAGTTTCATCAATCATAGATAAAATAAAATGAAGAGGAATTAAAAATGTCTTGATGAAGATGAAAGAAGAAAGTGTAAAAGCTGGGTTAAAGCTTAACATGAAAAAAAACCCAAAATCCTAAGACCTTGGCAACTGATACTATCATTTTCAGGCAAATAGATGAAGAAAAAAATGGAAGGAGTGTCAGATTTTGTATTCTTGGATTCAAAGATTTTTGTAGAAAGTGCAGCCCTGAAATTAAAAAACAAAAACAAAAACAAAATTGCATCCAGAAAGGAAAACTGTGACAAATTTGGACAGCATAATAAAAAGGAGAGGGAGATCTCCTTGCCAACAAAGGTCCATATAGTCAAAGCTATGGTTTTTCCAGGAGCAATGTATGACTCTGAGAGTTGAACTATTAAAAAAAACCCCTGAATGAAACAGAATTGATGCATTTGAATTGTGATATTAGAAAAGACTTTTGAGTGTCCCTTGGATATAAACGCGGTCAAATAAGTCAGTACTTAAAGAAATTGATTCAGGCTATTCATTGAATTTGAAGTTCAAATACTTTGGACACATGATGAGAAGACAGGACTGGTTGAAAAACCAGTTGATATTGGAAAAGATTAAAGGCAATAAGGAAAGAAAAAATAGAGGAGCAGATGGCTAGATTCATGGAAACAATGAATGTGAATTTGGATAGACTTCAAAAGATAGTGGAGGATGGAAGGGCTTGATGTACTCTTGTCCATGGAGTGATGGAGAGTTGGAAATGAAGATATTGTGCTAGAGGATTCCTAAGGTACCATCTACCTCAAAATCCTATGATTTTGTAAAATGCTAAATAAATGCATAGTATAATTATTGCCAACTCCATGGGAAAAAATTAGAACATAGTACTTGGAATCATAAAAACCTGAGTTTGAATTTTAACTCAGAGACTTATTAGCTGTGTGACCATATACAAGTAACTTGACCTTTTTCACTTCCAGATTCTATATCTGCCAAATGGAGAACAGCACCAACTTCCTGAGGTTATTATGAGAATAAAATGAGATAAAATAAATAAAACATTTTACAAACTTTATTTTTAATTGTTATTTTTATTTTCAGTTTTATCTACCTCCCTCTATTTTCCACCTATTGAAAAGGAAAGAAATCTAATACTCATTTTATATACATATATTAACATATATGTATATATATATATATTTGTGTGTGTGTGTGTGTGTAATGAAGTCATACAAAGCATATTTCTGCATTAGCCATGTTCCCCCCCCAAAAAAAATAAAGAAAAAACCTAATTCAATGTAGTCTATCAGTTCTTTATCTGGAGTTGGAAAGCATTTTATATCAGAAGTCCTTTGGACTCAGGGATCATTGTATTGACCAGTGTTACCAAGTCTCTGATGGTTGATTATCTTTATAATATTGATGTTAGTATATGGATTGTTCTGTTGGTTCTGCTTACTTCACTTTGCATTAGTTCATATATCTTTTTATATTTTTATGAAACTATGCCCTTCATTATTTCTTACAGCACAATAATATAACTTGTTCTGCCATACTCCCATTGATGGATATCCCCTCAATTTCAATTTTTTTTGTGGTCATCACAAAAAGAGATACTATAAATATTTTTGTTCATATTAGCCCTTTTCCCCCTTTCTTTGATTTCCTTGGAGTATAGACTAGTAGTGCCATTTCTAGGTTAAAGAATATGCCAAGTATTCTAGCCCTTTAGGCCTTGTTACAAATTATTCTCCAGATTGGTTAAATTCCCAGCTCCACCAAAAAGTTCATTAGTGATATTAAAAGCTTTAAAGTACAATATAAATGTGAGGCTATGACCATTAAGTCTAAAATCTCTCTTCTTGTCTGTCCTAGGTTCTATAATTTCCACTTTTGAATTTACTTCTTTCTTTTAATTGTTTCTTTAGACCTTTTGTTAAAGAAATCTTAAAGATGAGAGAAGAGGATTGATTAGTGGAACAAATTAATAGATGAAATGTGTTGGAATGAGATGGAGGCAAGTTTCAAGACCCCTTTTTCCCCTAAACTATTGAAGCAAAACAGAGAATGAGAGAAGATAGATGTATAATGCATAAAGAATTTTTTAAAGTATGGTAACAAAAGATGGCTATGGCTTCTCTCTTTTCAGGTGACGGCTCAAGGTAAAGCTGTTACAATAGAGTCATGGCAAGGGTAGAGAAGCCATCACCATTAAGTAAATTCCCAAGAAAGGATTTTGAGCACCCATATAAGGATAATAAAGAGCCAGAGGACATGAAGGCTTAAATCCCTTGAAAACAATTGGGTGTATAATTTCTATTGTTTCACATTTTTACTACTGGTTGGTCCCATATTCGGGAATTTCTCCTTGGAATTCACTTTCCAATGGAATGATTCCTCCACAAACTAGGGTGCATGAATATTTTAGTGATGTTGGACTCAACCCATTTATCCTTTTCATTTGTTGTGATTTTTACCCCAATACTTCCATAAGTCCTCAAAGGATAATAGTGTAATGAGACAATAAGAGACTGAGTCTGAAGACCTAGATTCAAATCTTTATATTGCTACTTGCTACCAGTGCAACCATGGGTAACTGGGTCTTAATTTTCTTAAATGCAGAATTGGTCTAAATGGTCTCTTCTACCTCTAAATCAATAAGTGTACGACGTGTTTTAGTGTTTCCTCTGGAACTTTTAATATTTCAATGATATTAATGCAGAAATTAGCTTTTTCCTTATCCTTTTTGTCTTGATACACAACTATCTCACTTCCTTTTCTGGTCGTATATATCTTTTTGTATGACACATTGTGATAAAATCATCATTATCTGTGACTCATGAAACATAAAAAACAAACTTGGCAAATAACAATTATTAAATAGCTATGGTCCTACGTATGCCAGAAATGCTAAGTACAATAGACTCCCTTAGGCTTACCCAGAGGACTTAGCTAGATATATTGCAGATGCAATTTAGAAATTACTGTTTTAATTATGAATAAAGTTTGGAGTTTAAATTGCTTCCTAGTTATTGAATAACTTATTTTAGGTTTCTAATCACAATATACACATTATTCAGTGATTTATAAACAATGCAGCTACATCATTATCCTCAAATAAGATACCATGCATAAGATCTATAATTGGAAATATTAATGTCATTATCAGATGAGCTGGATTCATTAGCTTTAAAGCTATTTCACCAAAATTACCCATTCATCAAATTAAAAAAGTATCAAGAAGCAATGTATATCCCCTTGTGCCTATGTACAGAAAACACAGAGACCCATATTTAATGAGAGGGCATTGCTTTTATTTGTTGGGATTATAATATTATCTGATTAAGACATAATAGTTGTGCTTTTTCTGGAATTCTGTTTATCGTACTAGGTATTCAATCCTTTATAAGTCTGAGAAAACCATCATGTGAAATTCCATGGGCCATTCAGGAAAGGACAAAAGTTTTAGAACCAAAAGATCTGGGTTTAAATTTAAACATTATTACTTAATGGCTGTTGACTTTGGACACTTCACTTATCCATTTGGGACTTCAATTTCCTCATCTATAACATGACAGTTAACTCACAAGATTTCACAGTTTCCTTCTCTACACTAATCCTATGATTTTAAGTCTTGATTATGTAAATATGAAGAAGCCACATTACACATTTAATCTCAAATTCCTTCTCTGTCATAGAGTATTGAGGATATCTATTGCAGTACTTTTTTCTTTTAATTTTATTTATTTTATTCTATACTTAAGAAATAAAAAAAAAGTATTTCTATAACATAGTAGAGTACAAAAATGATTTTCTAGCCTCATTCACTTAATAGGTGTTGAATTGAGACCTGTAAAATGCCTTAGCTTAAAAAGGTATCCAAGGACCATCTCCAGTTGCCATGATCGAATTCTGGCTGCTGGACCCAGACAGTTCCAGAGGAGAAAGTAAGGCAGGTGACATTATTCAGCCCTTCTCATTCAAATCCAATTCACTAGCATGTCATGGCATTGCCTCCCTGATGTCATGTTGTCTTTGACAACGCAAAACAAGTAAATGTAGGATTTTTTTTCTTTTTTCCTTCTCTCCTCTCCACCCCAGAGATCTTCATCATTAAGCACAAATACATATAATTTTACAATGTATATGTAGATAAAACCATTCTATAATAATACTTCTATCAGTTTTTCTTGGATGCAGGTAGTACCTTCTTTAATATATCCTTTGTAATTAATTTGGGTATTTGTAATAGTCAAAATGACTTATTCACTCAACATTATTTTTAGAAAGGGTATTGCTGTTACTGTATATAATATTCTTTTGGTTCTGCTCATTTAAATCCCTTATTTTGTGTTAGTGTTTTTCTAAGATCATCAAACTCATCATTTCTTATAGCAGAGTAACATTCTACAATTAGGTACTACAACTTATTCAGCTATTCCCCAGTTGATGATCATCCTTCAACTTTCCAGCTCTTTGCCACCATGAGAAATCTGCTATAAATATTTTTGGACATATAGGTTATTTTTCCTTTCCCTCTAATTATCTTGGAAAACAGATATAGTAGTGCTACTGCTAGATTAAAGGGTAAAGGCAGTTTAATAACTCTGCGAATAATTCCAGACTGTTTTCCAAAATGGTTGGATCAGTTCATCTTGAAGGTAAGTAGAATTATCTTAAACCTGTGGAATATTTTTTGACTCGTCTTTCATCTTACCTGTGTTATCATTGGGTGGTCTCGGGGAATACCAGATACTTCTCACATGAGAGGCAATGTGATATATTGACTGGAATGCTGGATTCTGAGTAAGGAAAATCCACCATGTGATCCTGACTCATATATTTACCAGCTATGTGATTCTAGATATCTCACAGACTCTCTTGGAACCTCAGTTTCCTTATTTGTAAAATGCGGAGAATAATACTTGTAGCTCTTAGTCACATATGATTATTTTGAGGATCAGATGAAGTAATGTACTTGTTTCCCCATGTATTTATTTATTTTAGTATGTATGTATATGTACAAGCATATATTTTAAACTTAAATACAAAATAAGAAAAGAAAAAATGCCATGTGTACAGCAGAACTTAAGAGAAGATTCAAAAAAAGAAAGTGATACATTTGTATTTCAAGAAAACCTAAATAATAAATACTACACATTGTGTTCAGAGCTAACCATCTTCTTTTCTTTGTTTACTTTTACACCTATATGCCCATACATATATACACACATATGCATGCATATTCACATTCATATATGTAAGAACACATTGTGCTTATTTCTACTTGTCCTCTGCTGAAATGTTACTCCCAAATAAATGTTTCCTCTTTAACCCATTCCTATAATGATGAACATTCTCTATTTACACAGTAGCTGCCTATGCTCTTTCTCCTTTGCTTGCTTATTTCATTTTTTTGGTTTGTTTTATTTTATTTTTAGCAATTATTGTTGTGACCAAGGCTTAATTCTGAACTATGGGCAATTATGGCCCAGTCCTCCAGTTCTTCTTCCTGTTATTTCATTCTCTGTCCTAGGGCTTAAACTTCTCCTTTTTTCTCCTTACTTCTCCTTCTCTTAAACTTCTCCTTAAAATTCTCCTTTTTTACTCTTATGCCATGGCTAAAACCCCTGGTCATGATGTCCTATAGTTATTCTGGCAGCCTCTTTCTTGGAACCAAAACCAGAAACTCTGTCCACCTACAAGTGACCATAGTTAGCAGGATCCCTGCCCCTCTTTTACTGAACTCACTGGGTATGTGCTAGCTCCCTCTACATATTTACTACTTTATAAACATTGAAAAGTTAACTAAATGTCAGTTATTATTATGTTAGCAGAAGGAAAAGATAATTCTGAAGTGATTCTACCAGAGCAGCTGCTTTTATTGTAAAATATCATTTTAGAATCCAAGGGAAATATATTTATGTACAAAATTTCAAAAAAGTGCATATTTTACAAAAATATGTCTTTTACATTTCCCAGCATTTTGGGGGGATTATCTATAATTTCTTCTGTCCATGGGTACAGATATTTGGGAGTAGAGTGAATAAAGGTCATATATAAGAGTGTAGACATAGTTAAAACTGCAGAGAATTTATTCATTCTCTTTTAAAGGTATTGCTTCTGTTTTTGTAGTCAAGCAGGAAAATTTTCATAAAATGTCCAAATAAGGATAATTCTGTGAGGCAATATAGGACCATAGACTTAGAAATGAAAGGAACCTTAGAGAGCATCTAGTCATGCCCCTTCATTTTATAATGAAAACAAAAACAAAAACTGAAGTGTGTAAAGGTAAAGTGACTTACTACGAGTTATACTGCAGGAAAATAATAAACTTGGAATTTGAAAGCAGTTCCGACTTTAAAAATATATATCTAGTACTTCTTTTTCTTATGCCATACTGCTTCTTGTTATTATCTAAAGATTTATTCTTCCATTGTTAAGAAAGATGAGTAGGAGGAAAATGAAAAGAAATTATTAAACACCATACTTTATACACATATACCCACACAGATTCCATTCTAAAATAACACATTTGACACATGATGTTTCTCTCTACATAACTTTCCATAAATGAATTGTGAATTGTCTTTGCAAATCATGATGATGGGGATCAGAACTCCTAGTCAAATGAAGGGAATATTGATAGGATCATAGGAATCATAAAGATGATAGGAGGATAGGATCAGAGATTTCTACCTGAAGGATGCTTGAGGGCATCTCTATTCCTATCTCTTCATTTATTAATACATATATTTTGTTGATCTCTGATTTACACACATTCCTGTAGGATCCTAAAAATTCCACTGTAAAGAGAGCAGAATTAAACATGGTATGTAGCTGCGTAGAAAATAGCAATGAAAGGCATACTCTTTATTTTATGCTGACATTTGTTAGAGCATATGGCCTACCACACTTGGAAAAATCTGTCTAAAGTATTCCCAGATGTTCCATAAAACAAGTGCAGGTAAATTAGTGAAAGGGTAAATCCAAGGCAGTTTGAAGAGAATGAGAATTTAGGATTTTAAATGTGGTTCAGTAAAGGATTTCAACAAGGTTGTGACCAAGTCAGACTATTTGGAGACATTGTCCCATTTGGGAAAAAAAACTTAGGTCACGGTAGAAGTCTCCCTTCAGTGAAGACCTCTAGTGAATTTTGTTTTATATTTGCTATAGTAATAGTCGCTGGGACTGTAATAGTTCAAAATTCCTACAATACTGTAGACGATTGTGATATAATAGGAAGAGTAGTACCTGAAGTGTGATCTTACACAGTATAAAAGGTAGAATTGGAAAAGAGCATAGAAATAATCCAAATTCAGCTCCTTCATTTTACAGATAAGTCAATGGAGAGGAGGTGAACATCACACGGAGGTGAGATATAGAGTACAGGTTTCTGAGACAAACCATGCTTTCCTTGCTTCACTGAGGCAAGTTCTATCCAAATGTAATCTAATATTATCATTTCGAAAAGAAAGGTCGAGAAGATGAGGAAAAGAGCAAAATAATTTCTAGAAAAAATTTACTATTTACAGGGGTTTTAGGTTTTTAAGAGAAAGACAGAGAACTCTAGGTTTCACTTCAGTGAGCTCAACAGATTCCCAGTACTCTATAAATTCACTTTAAAAAATTAAAATAATGAATTAACAAATCTTGGAAAAGCTTTATTGAAGTTTTGGATTTGATATATGGCAGAGGGTTGCAATTTATGGTGATGCTTGCCCACAGCCTTGGCTATTCATCATTCTCTCTTAACAGGATGTTTGTTAGATCCCCGTTCTTCTCATTTGATTCAAAAAGTTCAGAAAGTAAGGTGACAATCTGGACCTTTGATGCCCAGGCCTTTTTGTTTTCTTCCAAATGGCATTTGTCTGTCTGAGGAAGCGGTATTTACCCTAAAATTTAAGATTGGAAACTGATTCATGGATCAGTTATGGATGAAGGAAATGTTAGACCAGAAGATTTAGGTTCTAGTTCTCCATGCGTGGAGAGGAACATTTCAGAAAGAATCATAGGATTTAGAGCTGGGATGTACTTAAGCTGTCTCATAGGCAGTGTGTCCTAGTAGTGAAAGAGCTAGATTTTAACTTTGGAAAAATCTAGATTTAAATGCCAGAGTTCCAGACTCTGCCATTTTCCTGTGTGATTATGAGCAAGTACTTTTACTTTTATGAGACTCAGCTGATTCACTTGAAAAATGTAGCACATTCCTCAGGATGTTGATTGATTGATTGATTTTTGATAGTCTCACATGAGTTTATATAGATAAAAACACTTTGCAACCTTTAAAGGGGGCTATCAATCCCACTCATTTATAGACTAATTTTCATCCACTCTCTTTATTTTACAGATGAGAAAAGCTTATATGACTGGACTAAGGTAGCCCAAATAATTAATAATTAATAGTGTCAGAATTTGAACTCAGGCCTTCTTATTCTAATGGGTAGAGATCCATAAGAATTTAATTCATAGGACAATAAGACAATGCAATCATTCTTGTGATAGGAATACCCTTAGAGATCAGATAGATCCTTAGTTCTTACATTTGGGTCCCATTCTTTATGGTTCCATTTGAGGTTTTCTTAGCAAAGATACTAGAATAGTTTGCTATTTCTTTATCCGGATCATTTTTCAGATGAGGAAACTGAGGGAAACAGGGTTAAGTATCTTGGAGTAAACTGAAGATACCTGAGGCTGATTTTGAAATCAGGTCTTCCAGACCTCCATGCCCTTAAAGTCCTTATTAAGTGGTCACCCTGTGCATCCTAAGTGCTGGAGATACAAAAACACACAAGCAAGACATTACTTGCTTTCAAAGAACTTAAATACCACTGGAGGAAGACAATAGAACAACCAGGTTATTTGTGTGGGATCATGGTGAGGATATAGCCAAGAAGTATATAAGGTCTGACTCAGGCATGAAAAGGCTAACCAAGTAGCCCTGGGATAAAATTATAGCACATTGGAGATGATTGGAGAGTGAAGCCATGGTGAGAAACCCTCATTTTAGGATGCTCAGAGAGGCTAAGTATATTGCCCCAAGTTGCATAACTATCTTGAAGTAGATCATTCTAACCTCACTTCAAATTTCTATAGTCATTTTACTGGGAAGAAGAAATAACAGAGAGAAAGACAGACTCCTATAAAGCAGAAAGTGCTTGTTTTAGGGAGCTTCAGGCCAAATGAAGGGTGAACTAGGGATGATAAAGATCAGTAATCTCTTGCAGAGAGGACTTTTCCTGACATATCTATGTGTGAATACATGACTAATGAAGTCGAATGGAGCAGAGCCCTTTTGCCAGTCTGAACAGATGCTTCCAGGTGCAGAAGTTGGATTTATTGTTTAAATTTAATGGTTTGAGGACATTATTTCATCACTGGTAGCTGAGAGAAAACATTTCCAAAGTACTCTCCATAGCTTCTGAATTTTTTTCCTTCCTTGTTTTGAGCCTCCCTAGCCAGCTTCCCAATGGATGGCATCTATTTTACAAAAACTATGCTCAAAGCATTATTTAAGTGGATTAATTTATTGATGGATAGAGCCTCTCAAATCTCTTCCTTGGCCCAGATCTCAGGAAAAAGACTTCTTTTGGAATACTTAACTCCATAAAGCAAATGAGTACAATGGCTGGCAGACCGAGTCAGGTCTTAGGAAGAGCTGCACTCAAATTCCATCTCTGACATTTCCTAAGTTTGTGACCCTAAAAGGCAAGCCCCTTCCATAAACCTGTTTTCTCATTTGCAAGATGACAGTTATGATGCTTGGAACGGTTTTATAGGGTTTTTGTGAGGCTCAGATATGATAATGTATATAAAATGCTTTGAAAACACTATATACATTTTAGTTATGATTAAAGTGAATGTTTAATTGTTGTTGTCCCTTGAATTTTAAGAGGACCACAATGACGTCACAATGTTGGGATTAATGCAAAATATACTAAAAGTGGATGATCAGACCAATATAAGCTTGGAAAACTTTACCACAGATCTGGCACAAATAGTCTCTATGAATATTTAAGTTGGAGATGTCTCTAAATTTGGATATCTCTAGTTTCTTTTGAGCCATTACAATTCTGCTTTGCTGATAGAGCACAGAACCTTTTTTTTTTTGATGCAGGCACATCATGCTGGAGAGAGATCATGTCTCCTATATCTCATAATTGATAACTGATAATTCAGAGGCTCCAAGAAACTAGCATGTGCAGCAGCTATGCCCTGAAAAATTGTCTCAGTTGACAGGCTAAACCAGGTTAAGGGTAACAGATGGGCTTCAAACATGTTAGTGTATTAGAAATATCATCCTTCTGACCTTCATGTGAATGAGGACTTGCCTTGAGAGAATTCTTCTTAAAATAAATAGTCTTTTAGGCAAATGTAGATTTGGCATCTGAACAATGTGGCCAGCCTATCAGAGTTGAGCTCTTTAGAATTTGAATGCTTGGCAGTAATTTTACTGTCTGGTACCTTAGAGTGCCAAGTGATCTTCAGAATCTTCTAATACAATTCAAGTGGAGGTAATTCAATTTTCTGGCATGATACAGGTAGACTGTCCAGGTTTCAAGGCACACAACAATAAGGCCAGTAGATCTTTAGTTTGGTAGGCAGCCTAATTCCTCTTCTCTCCCACATTTTCTTTTTGAGATTCTCAAACACTGGCAATGAATGCATACACCTTTGCATCTATGTATACATCCCTGGAAAATATACAACCAAAGATAAGTGAACTTATCCACAGCATTCAAAATGTCTCTGTTTGTTGTAACCAATGGTTCTGTGCATGGCTGGGGCAGTTTGACTGGTGTAGAACCTGTGTTTTCTTAGTGTTAATTGTCCCAAATTAGCAGAAATGGACATGGAATTGATCCATCTTCTGTTGCATGTCAACCTCAGAGACTACATTGAGTGCATAATTATCTGTGAACCAAAAAAAAAATCACATACCAACTCTCCTTCTACTTTAATCTTGACTTGTACCCTTTTCAAGTTAAATAGTTTATTGTCAGTGCAGTAGCTTACCTTGATGCCATTTTTATTGTCATTCACTGAAAACATCATGCTAAAAAAACATGAGAACAAAGAAACAACTCTGTTTCACTCTATTAGTAATTAAGAAACATTCATACTCCATTATCAGAACCTGTCCAAACATGTCAATATTAAACTGACATATGATGCCATAAACTTCTCTGGCATCCCATTTTGCCATACACTTCAATGAGCTCTCACAACTGACAGCATCGAAGGCATTGGTCAGATCTCAAAATGTTGTCTACAAATCTCTGTTCTGCTCTTGACATTTCTTCTGCCGTTGTCAGACAAGAAATACCATATCAAACCTTCTTTACCTTTGTGAAGTCATACTGACCCTTGGGGCAGATGGCCATCTTCCAGTTGAAAGACTCCCCAATTAAGGAGGAATCTATCAAGAATCCTGTCAGAAAAGACTAAAAGAGAAATCCTTCTTATGACTGGCACAGGACAACTTATTTCCATTATATTTTTTCCATTATATTCAATGAATGTATCCTTGATCTATTGGGGGTTAATCTCTTCTGGCCATATAACACAAGACTTCAGTCAACTTTTGCAGGATCCGTGGACCCCCTGCTTTGTAAATATCTTCTGAAATAGAATAAACACCAGGAATCTTTTTCTCCCAGGAATTTAATGGTATTTAAAACCTCTTTTTCAGTTGGAAGCTTGGCTGGAAAGGAATTGATTTCAACCTAAGATATATCGTTAATGGCTTCAGCATTGATTAATGAGTTGGTTGAGAACATAATGACAATGTTCACTCTATCTTTCCAAGATCACGTTCTAAACATTGATCAGTGCGACTCTTTTAGCACTGAAAAGTTGACATGTACCATAGATTTTGACTCATAAATTGCTTTCAGGGCATCGTAGAAGCACTTTGGATTGTTACTATCATTGTAAAACTGAAACGGCCTTCTTAGTAAGCCCACAATCCTGCATCTTTCTAATCTTCACTTGCACTTTACTCTTGATGTAGTTAAATGCTACCTTCTAGAGATAATCTATCTTGCTGGTAAATCCTTGGAATCTTTGTTTTTCATTTAGCAGCTTTGGAATTTCCTCAGATTGTTCATCAAAACCGTGTTATGTCCCAGATGGTGCTGAAACCAAATGTCTGAAAACTGCCTACTTTCTTTTCTGCTCTGTTGTTGTAAACCCGAGTTGGCTCAGCTTTCCTTCCAAGTCAGCAACAAACACCAGTTTTGTTATTTATGATTGTTTAGCTTAGAGAGGATAAGTCTATGATCAGTACAGCACTCTGTGCCATACATTGCTTTTGTCACACATCTTGTCTGTCTCTTCTCCTTATTATAGTGTTCTCTGATAATTCCAATATTTGCTGCAAGTGTGCATCTGTGAAGTTTTATTATTTAAGTAAACAAAACAATATTAGTGGTGAGAAACTCAGAAAAGCAGAAATTTTCAATAGTAAGTTACCATTGTTCTTATTGTTTCTAATTCCACTCCTCCAAAGGATTTCCTGCTATGTCTGATAGTTGGCTTACTCTGTCATGAAAGTCACCCAGAATCATAAGTCTGCCCTTGTTCAACACATTATGGTTAAGAGTTTCCAAGTCTTCATAATTTTTTTCTTTGATCTCATCTTTTTTTTCTCTAATTTGTTTTTTTTTTATTTTTTAATTAATTTTTATAATTATAACATTTTCTTTGACAGTACCTATTCATAGGTAATTTTTTTTACAACATTATCTCTTGTACTCCCTTCTGTTCCAAACTTTTCCCCTCCTTCCCTCCACCCCCTCCCCTAGATGGCAGGCATACCCATACATATTAAATATTTTATAGTATATCCTAGTGATCTCATCTTGATGGAAACATTTGCAATGATGATGGTAGCATGGCACTTTCTTGTAAGTGGTGATCTCATTGACAAAAGTCTGTCATTCATTCCTTTTGGGAGATATACAAACTTGTTGATTAGATTAGATTTGATTGCAAAATTTATACTACTTTCAAAGTGCTCCCTCATCATGGCACTAATCACTTCTGGTGTAAAGGGCTTGCTGTATCATTTTCAAGGCTACTCATCCACTTTTGGTTTCTTCCTGGCACTCAACTCTCACCAGTGGCTCCAAGAAACTAACTAGCGTGGGCAAAAGTTATACCCTGATAAGCTGTTTCAGTTGACAGGCTAAACTAAGTTAAGGGTAACTAATAGGCTCCAAACATGTTAGTGTATTAAAAGGGTTTCTACCTTAAGAGCGTTATATTTTTCCCAGCAGAATAGGTGTCCCTGTTGAGAGATTTATCCTAAGAGCCATGGTAGCTGATTTAAGGCTTTGGAAGAGAGAGTAACATTTATCAGTTTGTACAACTTTGCCTCACTCCAATTCCCCTATGAGTCAAGATATCACCCAATGATTTCATTGTTTCTTTCCAAAAACAAAGGACAAATAGTACGTGAAGCAGATATTTTTGGTACACCTTTTCTAGCCCCTTCCTCATGCAAGAAGATGAACAGTTGAGTCCTTGCAAAGGCTGTTCAGACACTATCATGCAGATATATTATTATTTACATCTGTTCCCAATCAGAGTGTGAACTCAATAAAGAGGTTTTACCTTTCTTTTTATTCTCAGAGCTTAACAAGTATTTGACTTAGTTAAATGCTTATAAAAGCTCCTTGACCCACTAGTTTCTTTATCTAGACAGTATAACAAAGTGAAATCTATGATTACATAAAATCAATGGGCTGAAAATGTCAGATCTAGGCTTAGCAATCTTAAATATTCTTTTAAGTGTATTCCAAAAGCCACAATTAAGCTTCTAGGATCTTGGTGAACTACTTTGGCAATGTCCACTTTCAAAAACGGCAAGATATGGCTTTACTTCCATTATAGGCACTTGGATCCTCAGTTCTAGGGAACTTGTAAGACTAGAAGTTGTGCAGAAGATGTTAATTCATGTTAATAAGGTGATTTTCCTTACCTGGGTGTTTCCTAAATTTGTGAAATCAATGTTAATGCAGGATCCCTTTATAGAATACCTACTTTGTGTCAGACACTCTGCTAGATATAAAGACAAAATAAAATAGTCTTTTTCAAGGAGCTAACATTATTTCTAAAGGTGATGGTGTGGGCAAAGTATATATAAATACGTACAAAATATATACAGGATAAATACAAAATAATTTGAAGGGTTTCATTAAGAAGAAATTAACAACTGGAGGGTGGAAGAAAGTAAGGGAATCAGGAAAAACTTCTTTTAGGAAAGTATATGTGGGTTTTGTTTTGAGGGGAGCTAAGGATGCTATGAGCATTATTTGTGGGTTACCTGAAAGCCTTTAATTTTATGTAGAATTAATACTAGGCAATTGTACTTCATTCCAGTGAATCATTTAGGCATAAGTTGCTAAATGGCACAGTGAATACAATTCAGAATTTGGAATCAAGAAGATTTGATTTAGAATTTTGCTATAGACTCATTAGATATATAACCCTGGGTAAGTCATTTAACCTCTTTGGGTCAAAGTTTCCTCACTTTTAAAATGGGGATGAAAATAGTCCCTACCTCATAGGATTGTTGTAAGGAGCAAAGGATTAATATAATAGAAAACCTTAACTACCTACACACATGCTATTATTAAAATTATTATTTATTAAAATTTAGCCTAACAATAACACTAACAAGCAGACTTTACAGTGCCCTTTTTACAAGTATGTAAATTTAAGATCTAAGATAGGAAGTGAATTTTGCCTGTGTTCATATAGCTGGTAAATTAAGTGGTGGAACTAGTCTTTTTTATCTCCAGTTCCAATGTGTTTTTAAACAATATAAGACCTATTAAGTCAAAGTTATGTAACAATGATCACTATCTTTACAATCTGAAAAAATAAAATGAACACACAGGAAATATAAAAAAATAAGGAAATAATACACTGTTTATAAATTGTATAAACTTTTTGTATTATCATAGAGGATCAGAAGTAAAGGAAATCTTAAATTCCTTGGCAGTAGCCATGAAAAGAACATTTAATCTGAACCATGACTTGATAGAAATTTTAGGTAGGAGGAAAGACAGACAACAGATGCCATTCTAGACCAGGAAGCTACATCAGTGAAGGTCTGAGAGCTGAGATGATCACACAGCATGTTCAGTTATGGGGTTAACCTAGAATGAAAAGTTTGTGTTTGGAGGTGGTGAGAAATAATGTCATTTAGCTATGTTGAGGTCTTATTCATATGACGTTGAAATTAAGCAAAGGAATTAAATCTTGATGTGGTAAGAAACAATAGGCCAGAAGAGATTATGAGTAAAGGAATAATGTGAAGAAAAGACAAGGATTGGACCTATGACTTTAATAGTATTTAAACGATGCAGGTCAGCACTTTCTCTGCCATCTATAAGTCAGTATGAGAGAGGTTAAGGGAATTTTCCAGGATCAGAGTTAGTATGTCAGAGGTAAAATTTGGACCCAGGTCTTCTTGGCTTTCTCTTCAAAATGCCATATTGTTTCTCAACATGATTAAAAATGTGCGTATACACACATATGTATATATATATATATGTGTGTGTGTATATACATATATATCTCCATAAATACACATACAGATGTATATAAATATTTATACATATATATATATAAATATTTATACATATATATATATACCTAGAAACATATGTAGATCTATAGCTATGTCTATATCTATATTTCTTTATCTATCTATGTGTATGTGTATGGCTTTAGGGTGTACTAGAAGAAAGATTAGCTAGCTAGAAGACTGGCTATAATATAAACATGATGTAATACAGTAATACAGAAATCATGTCCTAAGAATCTGGATTGAGGACAGAAATAGAAAGACAGAAAGGAATACAAGGAAATAAAATCTATAGGACTTAGTACCTGGATAGACAATTGAATTGAAGGCAAATTTCATACTTTTTGGATATTGAGTGTCAAAGAAGGTACTAAGACTGGAGCATGGGAAAATAGTTTGTATTGCAAAGATCAGTAATTTAGGCAATATGAAATAAAAATCCAGAACCCATATGTGAAGAGAAGAGTAAAGAGACTGGAGATTGGGGGAGAATTCAGACCAGGAATGTGCACAATCTGCATAGACTACCACTAGTCAGAAGGATGCTGCTATTAGAGTGAGTCCTTTAGCATAGCCTGAGAACTTTTAAATAATCACTGTTTGGAAAAGAACCAATTTCTGAGCTGTTATCCTAGGGCATTCAGGTGGAGATAGGTGGATCAATGTGGCTAGCAGATCAAGTGAGGGGAAGATGGGGTGACAGTTCCTGATATAGTTTGACTGTGTTAGGTTAAACTCCAAATTATTCCCCATTTCTTCAACAATTACCTTTTCCTCTGCTTAATAATTCTTTCTAATTTTCAACTGCCAACCTTTTCAGCTGCTTCAATTTTCTTTACAAATTAGTAAGCTTAATTGATCTAACAATTAAGGTATCATAAGGGACTCGAAATCTTAGAGATGGATTTTAAGGAATCATAATAAATCTTCCTTATTAAATTATAATAATCTTTATGCCTAGTACATGTAATGCTTATACTTAAATATGTTAAATGTCCCCTCCTTTCTGAACTGTCTGTGAAATAAAGCTCAAACTCCTTTGTGGGCACAGGCAGGGATAATTTGATGTTATACTACATGCCTTTTCTTTTTATCACACATTGCCTTCTTCTTCCTTTAAGGAAAATTCTCTGTCCTTAGAACATGCTTTTTTCACCTCACATGCCAGGTCCTCATGGTTATAAAAGTGACAGTGTTAATGTCGTTTCTCCTGGTCAGATCCCATCTGGAGTTTTGTGTTCCATTCTTGGCACCACATTTTAGCAAAGGTATTTATAATCCTGTTTCTTCTCCCCTCCTTTTTTTCTCTCTCAGTTTTCCTTGCTTAAAAAATTGAACTCAAATCCTATCTTCTACAGGAGGCCTTTTCTGATTCCCCCAGCTATTTACACCTTTCCCTCTAAGATTACCTTCTATCTAGTTATTGTCCAAGGTTGTTCGAGATCAGAGGAAATAGAAATCTTTGAGGTTTTTACAGTGGTCATGAATATCTGAATCATAAATAAACATACATTTTAGGTAATAGAAAAGAAGACGAAAGATATCATTGCAGAAATGCAACAATATTAAGAGCCGTTGGAATGAATGCTTCTTGAAGGCTAGAAATATTTTTGTTTAGTACTTAGTGTTCAGTACAGTTTATCATAAATAAATAAAATGTCAGGTATTTAATAAATGCCAGTTGATTGATTAGAAAATTTGTGCATGAGGTTGACATTGCCAGAGCTAGCTCAGTGTGTGGGAAGCTCCAAAGGAAAGTGTGGGAGAGGGAAGGTAACGGACTGACTACTAAAGGTCTACATAGCTGTAGCTCATTGATGTGAAACCTGGACAGTATACCAGCGCCATGCCAGGAAACTGAATGGCTTCCATTTGAATTGTCTTAGGAAGAGTTTGAAGATCCCCTGGCAGGCTAAGAGGCCAGACACTGAAGTTCTTTCTCAAGTAAACTTCCCAGCATTCCAAATCTATTGCAGAGAGCACAACTCTGTGGGGCTGGCCATGTTGTTTGAATGCTGAAAGTACACTTGCAAAAAAAAAAATTATAGAGGACTCAAACAGGGTAAGCACTCACAAGGTGGTCAGGAAAACCCACACAAGAACACTCTCAAGGTCTCTCTTAAGAACTTTAGAACTGATTTATGACATGAGCACAGGCCCACCCAGCTGGCGTGTGCCCTCATGAGAGAAGGTGCTGTGCTCCATGAGCAAAGCAGAGTTGAAGTAGTTCAGAGGAAACATGAGGTACCCCAAATTAGAGAGTCCACCCCAATGTTCATAGGGACTATTTGTGTCCAACCTATGGCAGAACATTCTGAGCTCATATTGGTCTGATCAGCCACAGGCAGACAAACTCTAATATAGTGATGCCATTTTAATCTTCTTGGAGAATGAAGGACAACAACCAATCATCAATCAATCAACCAAACATTGATGCATTGACTGATTGATAAACTGAAAAAGGGAAGAAGAAACTTCCAGAATGGTGAGGAGGCTTTTAAGTCCATGCATATGACTATCATTAGAACTGAAGTTCCTAGTCATGAGAGTGAAAGACTGAGGGGTAGGGGCAGGAAAGTGAGAGCTCCTTGCTATTTTTTACACACAACTCCTTTCCCTGGCTGTCCTTCATGGAATGTTTTCCCTCTCATTTCCATTGCTAAAATTCTTGGCTCAATATAAACTCAAATAAAAAAAAGACTCTTTTCTATAGGAGGACTTCACCTCCAAATTTGCCTCATATATTCTCTTTCTTTTTTTTTTCTCCCTCCCACTAACCTTCCTCTCTTTCCTCCTCCTCCTCCTCCTCCTCCTCCTCCTCCTCCTCCTCCTCTTCCTCCTCCTCCTCCTCCTCTCTCTCTCTCTCTCTCTCTCTCTCTCTCTCTCTCTCTCTCTCTCTCTCTCTCTCTCTGTGTGTGTCTCTGTCTCTCTCTCTCTCTCTGTCTCTCTCTCTCTCTCTCTGTCTCTGTCTCTCTCTCTCTCTCTGTCTCTCTCTCTCTCTCTCTCTCTCTCTGTCTCTCTCTTTCTGTCTCTGTCTCTTTGTCTATCTTTGTATCTAGCTATCTTTGTTTCTGTCTCTCTCTCTCTTCCCATAATATATATGTATATATGTGTATGTACGTATATATGTATATACTGTATGTATATATGTGTATATACACATAGACATATATCTCTGCATATATATGTGTGTATATATTTATATTATCTATATATTTTGCATATACTTCTATATATCCAAATTGTCTCATTAGAATATTAGCCCCTTGAAGGCAGGAGTCATTTTAGCTTTTTGTTTGTATCTCCAGCTCCTAATGAAATGCCTGGTACAGAGCAAGTGATTATAAAAGACTAGAAGAAGGCTTTCAGTGCTTTGGGTAGACCATTTTTGGAAGACTCAAAGCAGCATGCAGAAGGAAAAGCATACAGGGTGAAAATAACTAACTTGTACACTCAGAGAGAATACTCACATCAATGACATCATAGTGCTATTGAAATACAGAAGTAGTATTAACATGATTAGTCCCTGTCTAGACTTGTAATTTAATTTTAATTTAAATTAATTTAAAGAGAAAGAAATGCAAAGTAGGAAAGAGAGCAAAGAACTTGAAATCTAATTTCAGGCTACTATCAGGGAAGGGCTAATGGAAATGGAAGGCAGCACAGAGGTGGTACCATATAGGACCTGGAGTCAGAAAGATTCCTCTTCCTGGGAACAAATCTGGCTTCATACACTTAGTAGCAGTGTGATCTTGGACAACTCACTGAACCTTGCTCACCTCATTTCTTTGTCTGTAAAATGAATAGGAAACGACTCCAATGTCTTTGCAAAGAAAACTCATATGGGGGACACTGACTAAACCACAATAATGCAGATAGAAGAATAGAAAATAGAAAATAGTAGCAGTTGTGGGACTATAATTAAAATGAAACAAAATAAGATTATCAGTGGATGACAAAAAGGAGGAAATTCCCTTGCTATGAGAGATGAGAAAAGATCAGCTGATTCACTGCAATTCAGTGGACAGAGCACTGGAGTTAGTTACAGTCAAAACTCTGGGTTCAAGTCCCATCTCAGGTAAAGTCACTCTAGTTCTGAATCTCAGTTTCCTCCACTATAAAATCAAGACTGACTGAGCGAGGTGAGAAAAGTGGAAGAAAATGATCTGTGCCTCAGGTGTATTCTACATTATGCCTCTCTCATATCCTGGAGTCACTATGGTGATTATTAATTTGTCAGTCAAGCAAAGAAAAGTTTTTATTCATGTTTCCCCTTTGTGGGGCAGAGTGCATTGCTAATTCTACATATCAAACTGGTGTAATCTGTTTTTACACCTACACAGACTCAATGAAATGGCATCTCTGGCCCTGTGAATGCAAAGCACTGCTCTTCTAATTGAAAAAAAAAGCGTGCAAAAAGCTCAGCCAGGCTTGTTAGGGGTCAAGGAGAGGGACATGCATGCAAATGTACTTGTTCCTCATTGGAAGAAGAGGCAGGATAGATGAATTTAATATAGATAGCTTTACTCTGGGATGCAAGTAAATGTTTCCTATAACCTTGAAACAACATTCATGTAAGCTAAATTTTAGGGCATGGGTTTTTGGTGTCATTCCCATTGGTGTTCATTGCAGCTCTTAGGAAAATAAAATTAATATATTTTAGCACCCTGTGTGTGTGTGTGTACGTATGTGTGCATGTGTATACATGCTAAAACTATTTAAACAAAACATTCATTTACTAAAATGGTCATACAACTGGGCATACCCTTTGATTCAGCAGTACCATGATTAGATATTTAGGACTTATTGTACAAAAATATTTATAGTGGCAAAGACTTGGAAACTGAGGAGATGTCCATGAGTTTGAGGATAGATGAACAAGTTATGGGTTATGATTGTCATGGAATACCACTCTTCTGTAAGAAATGATGAGCCAGATGGTTTCAGGAAAACTTGGGAAGATTTATATGAACTGAATGAAGCAGATTGAAATGAGAAAGAACCAGGAGAACATTATATACAGTAACGGCAATAATAAGGATGAACAACTTTTAAAGACTTAGATCCTCTGATCAAGACAGTGATCTAAGACAATTCCATATGGTTTATGGTGAAAAATGCTAACTAATTTTAGAGAAAGAATTGATGACTTCTGAATGTAGACTGAAACATACTTTTTTTTTTTAAATCTTTCTTTATATTTCTTATTACTTCACATTTGTAATTGAGACATTGCTTGACTTCTCAATGTTTGAAATAAAGATGGGAGGGAGATGATTTAAAACTTAAAATCAAGAAAAAATGGAGGTAATTTTTTATATATGACTGGTTAAATAGTTAGCAGAAATGTATTACTAAAAAAAGAAAATGAAACACTAAAAGAAAAAATAACAGAAGATGTTCGAAAGTGATGTATAATTTATTCTAATTATCCTACAATTTATAGGTTTGAGTTTTATCCTCTAAGAATAGAGACTGGCCCTGTGATTTTATTCATACTACCAAGAAAGCAACTGCCATGAGAGGAAAATCCTTACATCAGTTTTAGCTTGGCATCTTGATTAGAACTTATCATCTTAAGGAGTTGCTTATGAAGAGTTACTTGATTTGCCCAAAGTCACAAAACTACTATGTGCTAGAGGAAGGTTTTGGACTCAACTACATCACTTGGCTGTATTAGTTATGTACTCTAATATTTTGACACGCCAATTGATCTTATACAATTGAACATTCTCTCTGATGTTGAAGATCATAATACTGTAATATTTATGTCCCCAAATAAATTTATCTTTGTTGAAGAAAAAGGGGGTGGAAGAAAGCATCCAATTCATTCCAATTATCTTTAGATTGTATTTTTTGAAAGATAGTGTCCTAGAAAGAAAAAAGTGTTGACTTTGGAGTCAGATGACTTTGACATTTTGGCTGTATCAGTTAACCAAGTCTTGGACAAATCTTTTTGTTTTTCCTAGAAATATTTTGATATTTTTAAAGTTTTTCTTATTGTCTATATTTAGTTGTTTTTAAGTATTTATTTGTGATGCATTATAACTTTTTATTTTTAAAATACATGCAAAGATAGTTTTCAACATTCATCCTTGTAAAACATTGTGTTTCAAATTTTTCTCCCTCTCTCCCCTCTTCCCTCTTAATATGCTATGTATTACTTGCATAGATAGTAAGTAATCCGACATAGATTAAACATGTGCAATTTCTTCTAAAGATCTTTCCATATTTACTGTGCTGTACAAGAAAAATCAAATCAAAAGGGAAAATGAGAAAGAAAAAATAAGCAAGCAAACAACAAAAACAACAAAAAAGGTGAAAATACTATATTGTAATCCAATTTCATTCCTCATAGTTCTTTCTCTGAATGTGAATGACTCTCTCCATCAAAAGACAATAGGAATTTGGATGAATCATTTAATCCCTCTGAGCCTCAGTTAACTCAATCAATCAGTCCATCACCTATTCATTTATTTTTCTTTCTATCTATCTATCTATCTATCTATCTATCTATCTATCTATCTATCTATTCATTCATTTATCCATTTATTTATTTGTTCATTCATTCATTCATCTATTTATTTATTCATTTTTATTTATCTATTAAATCATTTATCTATCTATTCATTCTTTCATCCATCCATCCATTTATTTATTCATTCATTTATTTGTTTGTTTATTTATTCTTTCATTCATCTATTTTTTTATTTGTTTGTTTGTTTATTTATTTAGCACCTATTATGTACCAGGCACTATGCTAAAGGGCAAGGATACAAAAAGAGGCAAAAGAAAGTCTCTTTCTCTATGGAGGTTATAATTCAATTCAATAAACATTATTAAGTGCTTCATGTTCAAAGCACTATATTGTGTTCTTAACTGAGGGATACAAAAAAGAGCAGAAGACAGTCATTCTCTGTCCTCTGGGAGCTTGTAATATTATGGGAGAGACAACATGGATACAAATATCTACAAAGCAAGTATTTTAAAAGAGGAAAGACATTAGAATTATGAGGGGTTGGGAAAGGTTTTCTACAAAAGATGGGATTTTGCAGAAAATTCCTTTTTATGTAAAGTGAGGTAGCTGAAATAGATGACTTCAGAGGTCTAAAACTCCAAATTCATGATGCTATGATGTAATCTGTATTCTAAATCTGTCATACTGTGATACAATGGATGATGGGGGGGGGGCGGGGGGGGGGAATGTAGGTGGAATGCAGTCAAGAGGACCTCAGTCCAAATCCACTTTCAGCACTTACCAGCTGTGTAACACTGAGCAAGTTACTTAACTTCAGTTTGTCTCAGTTTCCTCATCTGTAAAATGGGAGTATTAATAACTTCTACATTCCAGGATTTCTGTGGGCATCAAAGGAGATAAAAATTGTAAGGCAGTTAGCACCATGCCTGGCAGTAGTAAACACAATGAGTGTTAACGATGATGATAATGATGATAAATGTCAAAAAACTATCTTTGCATATATTTTGAAAATAAAAAGCTATTTAAAAATAAAATTACAGATGAAAATTATAAAAGATCAATTAATAACCAGTCATGCCAAAATATTTAGAGCAGAATTTTTGGTGGAACAAATTAGAAACAAAGCTCATCTTTCACTCTTGCCAAGGGCCTTTTCATTTCTAGTAATATAAGTATCAAAGGAAGAATCTCGGGAAGAGATGAACAACTGAGTACTCCCATCTATGCTTGGGCATTTGGTTATTTGGCTATTTTGGCACTGCTGAAAGGATGGGCAATGCTATATTTTTGCTTTCTCTGCTGATACAAATTTCCACATATTAGTGACTCTATTAGACAATGTGAGTCCATTGTGACAGATGGTTCAGCATCTTGACTCTAGCAGCCGCCAAGCCTGAAACTTCAGACACTATGGACCTCTGTTCCCTCTTTATCCTGTTCCTCTTATGTATCTAACCAATTAGGCAGAGCTATACATAGTGCAAGGGGCAGAGAAAAAAATCCCATCCTCAGCCCTGCAGGCAATCAGTTCATGCCCTGAAGCATGAAATTTGATTAGGCTGATTATCTGAGCTTACACACCTCCTAATGCTGTTAGGGGGTCATGAATTTACCAAGTCCTCAATAACCCAGAACACTGGAATATGACTATGTGACCTCCAGCCACAATGAATTCTACAGGCTATTTCTTCCCTGCATGAAGATATGAAAATAGAGAAATCATTTTCACATTTAGAAGAAGCTACTAGTTTTATCTTCAGAAGAAAAAGTGATGCACTCAATATTTATAAGAATTGACTGACTGTATGCAGAGCCCTGGGCTTGGAACTGAGAGAAATTAGAAGTAAAATATAGAGACAATAAAGTCTACCCTCACAGAACTTATATTCTAGTAGTGTATAATAATATAACATAATATAATAAATATAATATAAAATAACATAACATAACATAATATAATATAACATAACATACATAATATATTATATGTATAGTACAGTAGTATATAGTAATATAATACAATATAATATAATGTGATATATTATAACATAATATAATATAATAATATAAGTAATATTATTATATTAAAATTATAAATTAAATATTTTAATTATAATTAAATAATAAAATTAAATAAATTTATATAAGTAATAATATATTATGATAAGTAATATAGTATATAGTAAAATCTAGGTAAGTATAATGTAAAAAGAATACATCATAATATCTAAAGAGATATAAAAACAAAGTGATACATGAGGCCATAGGCTTTTCTCATCTCTTTCACTAATTTCAATAGTTTGGAGTCCCTGTCTCCCATCTCTATCGTCTGCAATCTATCCTCCATAGAATGTTAAATGAATATCCTTAAAACACAAATCTGATTATGTTACTCCACTCACTTACTCAAAAATCTTCAGTAACTTCCTATTGCTGCTGGGTCAAAACACAAAAAGAAAATATTTTCCCATCTATCTTCTAGTTTTACTCACATTACTTCCTTTCACTCAGTCTCTGTTACAATATATGTCTTATCATTTTTCTCTTTATGAAGCATCCCATCTTCCACCCTTATTCCTTTTTCTAGACTGAAGTTGATTCCTGACCTTCAGTTCTCTCAGCTTCTTAGGATATCCATCTTCCTTCAAATATAACTCATATGCCCAGCCTTTTTTTAATCTTATTGTCAGGGCTCTGCCTTATGTGAAATTATAAATACCTTGCATTTAATTATTGTACATAATTGCTTTCAGTATGTTAATTTCTTGAGGTCAGTGACTATTTAATTTTTTTCTTTGTATTATCTGTTTATAGCATAGTTTCTTGTACATGACAAGCGCTTAATAAATATTTGCTAAATGGAGTGGAAAAGAGAGAGGTAGGAACTGAGGAAATGGTTTAGGATGGTTGTGGGGGTGGGTGGGATGTGGACTTGGTTTTGAATTGGGATAGTAGCATGTGTGTTTCTACTATGGATATCTATCTTTCTATCTATCTATCTATCTATCTATCTATCTATCTATCCATCCATCCATCCATTTATTCTATCATCTATCTATCTATCTATCTATCCATCCATCCATCTATCTATCTATCTATCTATCTATCTATCTATCTATCTATCTATCTATCTATCTATCTAATCTATCTATCCATCCATCCATCCATCCATCCATTTATTCTATCATCTATCTATCTATCTATCTATCTATCTATCTATCTATCTATCTATCTATCTATCCATCCATCCATCCATCCATCCATCCATCCATCCATCCATCCATCTATCTATCTATCTATCTATCTATCTATCTATCTATCTATCTATCTATCTATCTATCTATCTATGTCTTCTAGACAAGCTCTTTTTCTCTTTTCTTTTTCCTCTTTCCTCTCTCCCTTTCCTATTCCTCTTCTTTTCTCTCTACCTGTCAAGCACCTACTATGTATCAGCATTGTAATAGGAATGGGGGAAAGATAAAAAAAAATGTAATTTGAAACTTCTACTTTTTGTTTATTGAGGAAGTTCAGAGAGTTCAAGGGGTGGGTGGGGGAATGGATTTGATTTCACTTAATTCATGCCTGAAGGAACTCACTTTCTATCAAGGAAAATAACACATGTACATATAAGTATTGGCAAAATTCAATAAAGTAAATTCAAAGTAATTTGGGGAGACACAAGAACCCCAGGGCAATGAGAAAGGAGCTTTGAAGGAAGCCAGGGATTCTAAAAAGAAGAGGTATAATAGCCCATTCCAGCATAAGGCTCAGCTTATTCAAAGGCTTGGAGTTGGAAGACTGGTTATCATACATGAGGAACCTTTTGGCTTTATGACAGGGAAGGAAAGTAATAGACTCTTTAAGAGCAGGTTAAATACCAAGGAAGAAGGTTTTTTTGTTCTTTCCCCTTCTCTCCCCCGACCCCAAGACTGCTGCTTGAGTTTATTGATTAGGGGAAAGATATGGTTAGATGTTTCTTACCAATGTCACTTTGGAAGCTCCGAAAAAGAGTGGGGAAAGAATTGGAGACATCACACAATCTCTCAATACATTTTTTTTCTGAATGAGATTAATTGGAGACAAAGTACATATGTAAACTCGTAAATGCATACAGTGTATCAATGGGATAAGTATTCTTTTCAAAACCATGTGCAGTGAAAAGTCTGTTCAGCTATTTTTCTCTCTAACCATTCCCCCCCTCTTTTTTCTTCCTTTTTTCTTTTTCTCTAAAAGTGTTCTTTGAGTATGAGAAAGTCAAACAGAAAAACAACACAGTGCTATTCCAGAATTATTTTGAAAGAGAAGAGGAAGGGCATCCATAGGGGAGGTAAACTGTAAAGATAGCAATAGTGGATCTCACCCATTGGAGATTGGGGGAAATCAAACTCTAGATACTTAGAATTCTCACCTAAGCAAATGACCATTTAAATACAAACATTACCGCATATTTTCAGGAAGAATCCATTTCCAGTAGGAACCAAAAACCTTTTTTAATGACAATGAACAATTGCTTCATATTTATTCAAGTGCCATTTTCACCCAATCCTGTAATGCCTAATTCCTACACTCATTTAAGTCAATATTAGACTTCCTGTATATTGTGTTTTCAAGAAAGTGGCTGAGGACTAGTGGGAACTTACTTTTTTTTTTTTTATTGGATTTATTACTCATGCCAGAATGGCTCAGAAGGTATCTCCAAGAGGAGGATCCTAGGGCATGGATGACTATTTTCAGGAAAATAAGGATTAAACTGATTACTTTTTATACTTTTTATAAAGTAATATATATTTTTTATTAATCTCCACATAGACCACTCTCCTAGGAAAATTGGACTATATGCCTGGAACCTCTTTTGGCTTTGATAAAGCAGCTATGGTTTTATCTTGCTGTGTTCCAAACTCGTTCCCCCTCACCAATTCCTAGCTCCCTACATTAAAATGTAAGTTCCTTGAAACAAGAACTATTGGCAGGCTTTCACTTTCATCATCAATATGTAGTAAAGTGACTAACACATAGTAAGTGCTACCTTCATCACTATTTCTGTGCTACTCCTTTTGGATCTCCTTAAAGTATATACATAATATGTTGTTTTCCTCTTCAAACTGTTTGAAGTCAGGGGTTATTTCAATTACTTTTAAATCTCATTCTTAGAATAGTAGCAAGGTATAAGAAATTGATATCATGAATATGATATATTAATATATTATATTAATAAATATCACAATAATAAATAATATATCCATAATATGAAGAAGACAAAAAAAATAAGATCACTGATGGCAGTCTATATCTACCAATAGAACACTGACAGCCTTCAGAAGGAAATTATAAAAAAGTTCTAACTGGTGTGATTACCCATTATTACGTCATTAACCATCAGTTAACAGAAAAGCCAACCATCTGTCTCTAAATATGTCTAGTTTATCACTCATTACACACAATCTTCTTTCCAGGCTCTCTAATTTGGCTGCTGTATCCATGTGCTATCTTTAGCTGAGTGAAGGATTTCTGTTTTTTGTTTTTTTTTTCTAGATGTAGATGACTCATATATCAACTATATTAATAGATTGACAAAGTGCTACAATTGTAAGAGACCTGAGAGACCACTCAGTCCACCCCCTTCATTCCACTTAGGGAAAAAGAGAGACCTAAAGGGGAGCAATAATTTCCCCCAGAGACTTATGCTAGTTAGTTGGTATCTAACTACCTTATATTTATTCTGTAAAGTTACACATGCATTTTTACTTCACAAAGTACATAAACTCTTGAGATTTTCATTATCTGTATATAGATCTCCAGTGGCTGAGTGCCTGCTGCCAGGTGATAATAATTTAATAAATATTGATTGATATGACAAGTTAGTAGCAGAGCCAGATCCGTAATGGGGTACCCTGCCTTCTTCTGAATCCTAAACTATATTACTCATGCTACTTACAAATGTTTTATTTTAAAATATGATTATCAACTCTTAATAACAAAGCATTTAAATTCCTATAGGAATTCAATTTTTGATGAGTATTTTCTCACACGTGAATTCATTGTGCCATCAAAGAATAAAGATTTGTTAGTTTCAAGGTAATTTGGAACACTTTATTGAGTCAACCAACTCATCTCACCTGAAGAGTGTAGTAGGCAGATGGTGAAGCTTTTTCTTTTTCTTTTGTCTTGGCAGGCTGAAAGACTTGCTGATTTTCCATGTCTTTTCCCATCTTGGCAATTTAGCATTCCTAAAGGGATTGTGTACTGAGTCCTTTGCTGCGTCACATTTCCAACCCTCATTACTATCATTTAGGAGCCTGGCCTTCTGCCTTACTGTGGTGGTGGCAGTCCCTAAAAACCTGTCAGTCTGAGAGCCAAGAAGGCAGAATACAGCCAAGACTCAGCTGAATTCTTGCAACATTCTCTCCCAAATTTTTTTCTCCATCCCTCCCCCCTCCACTAGATGACAAATAATCCAATATATGTTAAACATGTGCATTTCTTCTATAAATATTTCTGAAGTTATCATACTGTATAAGAAAAACCAATCAAAAAAAGAAAAAAAATGAGAAAGAAAACAAAATGCAAGCTAATAGCAATAAAAAATGGAAATGCTATGTGTCTCTGGTGAAGATGGCTCTCTCCATCACAAGACCATTGGAACTGGCCTGAATCACCTCACAGTTGAAAAGAGGAAATATTCTCCTCCAAACAACTTTAAAATAATGCCTCAAATAAATTTTAGAGTGACAAAGCTAATAAAAGGTCAGAGGGAGACATTTTCCTACCTAAGACATCTTAGGAGGTATGTAGGAATATCTGGAATAGATTGCAGGCCAAGGTACAGAGAAGTATTAGTTTTGGAGGTGGCTAAGACAGGGGCAGTAGCAGCTTTGGGAGTTCTCAATCTCAGGGGGGTCAGATACCTGACCAGAAAGATATTACAGAGATCCCTTTAATGGCACTGGGTGCAGCTGATAGACTGGCAAATCTATTGCTCATAAGCAGTTTTGGCATCCAGGATGGAGAAAAGTGCTTGTGACTGTCATCAGGGAGTGGGGTCGCTAGTCAAAGTTCCAGGGCCAGTAGGAACATTAGTACTTTCAGCTACAGAGGAGCAGGAGCCCTTTCTTGGTAAATACCAGAGCATAGACCAGGAGAGCAATAATCACATCTCTTTCAGGATTCCTAGAATTCCTAGAAGAGTTAAACAAAGAGATAACAATAGTAGAGGAAAATTAAAGAGTGTTAACAGCTTGGTAAGAGAAGCACTACCTAAAATATTTAAGAAAATAACATTTAAGAAACAGAATTGACCTAATGCTAAAAGAGACCCACAAATTCACAGAAAAGCAAAACTGATCAAATGGAGAAAGAGGCACACAAGTTCACTGAAGATTTTTTTTAAATTGGAATTAGGCAAATTAAAGCTAACAATTCTAATAGATTTCAAGAAATAATAATACAAAATCAAAAGAATGAAAAAAATAGAAGAAAATGTGAAATTTCTCAGTGGAAAAACAAGTGACCTGGAAAATAGATTGAGGAGAGATAATTTAAGAATTATTGTACTAAGGGCAACTAGGTGGTACAGTGGATAGAGCATCACCCTGAAGTCAGGAGGACCCGAGTTCAAATCTACTCTTAGATACTTAATACTTCCTAGTTGTATGACCCTAGGCAAGTCATTTGACCCCAATTACCTCAGATATATATATATATATATATATATATATATATATATATATATATATATATATATATATATATATATATACTATCTGAAAGCCATGATAAAAAAGCCTAGAGATCATATTTCAAGAAATTATCAAAGAAAATGGTGCTGATTTCTTAGAATCAGAGGGTAAAATAGAAATTGAAAGAATCCACCAATCATTTCCTGAAAGAGATCCAAAAATAAAAACTGGAATTCTAGGAATATTATAGCCAAATTATAGAACTTCCAGATCAAGAAGAAAATCTTTCAAACATTCAGAGAAAAATGATTCAAATATGATTGAATCACAATCATTATCACACAATATTTAGTTGCTTCTGCATTAAAAATTGGAAAATTAAGAATAGCATATTCTGGAATGTAAAAAATGGATATTTAATGAAGTAGAGAACTTCTAATCTTTCCTGATGAAATGACCAAAGCCAAATAGAAAATTTGATATTCAAATACTTGATATATTCAAGAGAAACATAAAAAGGTAAATAGCAAAGAAATCATAAACAATTCAATAAAGGTAGAGTTTTTGCATTCCTACATGGGAATATGTTATGTGTAACTCTTAAGAATGTTATCATTATTAGGGTTGTTAGAAGGAGTGCACATAGGCAGAGGGTATGGGTATGAGTGAATTAGATTTGGATGATCTCAAAAAATTTTTAAGAGAAAGAGGGATATACTTAGAGGAGGTAGAAGGGATAATAAGAAAATTTTCTCACATAAAAGAGATGTGTTAGTAGAACATTATTAATGGAAGGGCAAAAGAGGAAGTGGTAAAATTTGAACCTAACTCTCACTGGAATTGGTTCAAAAATTTTGGAGAAAATGTCTCTGATAAAGTCCTTATTTCTCAAATATATAGGGAACTGAATCAATTTTGTAAAAGTAACAACCCTTCCTCAAGTGATAAATAGTCAAAGGATATGAGCATATAATTTTCAAAAGAAGAAATCAGAACTATCACATAAAATGCTCTAACTCACTATTGATTAGAGAAAGGCAAGTTAAAACAAATCTGTGGTATCACCTCATACCTTTCAGAAATGACAAGTTCTAGAGGGGATGAGGGAAAATACATTCATTGGTGGAGTTGTGAACTAATTCAACTGTTCTGGAGAACAATCTGGAAATATGTCCAAAGGCCTGAAAAAGTGGCAATATCATTATTAGGTCTGTTCCCTAAAGAACTTAGAGAAAATGACAAAGGACCTATATATACAAAATATTTATAGAAACTCTTTTTATGGTGGCAATGAATTGAGAATCCATTGTAGAATGGTTGAACAAGTTGTGGCACATGATTGTAATGGGATACTGTTGTGAGGTAACATATGATGAGCAGTTGGTTTCAGAAAAAATACCCCAAAATATGGCAAGATCTATTTGAACTGAAGCAAAGCAAAGTAAGTGAAACTGTAAGATCATTATGCACAATAATAGCAATGTTGTAACAATGACTAACTGAAAGCCTTGGCTACTCTAATCAATGATCCAAGACAATTCCGAAGAATTTATGATGAAAAAAGGCTTTGCAACTCCAGAAAGAGAACTGATGAATTATGGGTGCATATTGAAATATATTTTTTTTTCACTTTTTCTGGTGATATGACTAATATTGAAATATATTTTGCATGATTTGACATGAATAATTGATAACATATTTGTTTATCTTCTCAGTAGTGGTGGGAATTAAGAGGGAGGGAAAGAATCTGGAACTCAAATTTTAAAAAGAAAGGAATATTAAAATTAGGTAGCTAAAAAAACAAAGAAAAATTTCTGGTATGAATTAGCTCTTATTTTAGATCTAGAGTGGGTTTGCATCTATTCTTCCAGTGTAACCTAGACTGACATGTGTTTTGTTGTTCCACTGGGTTAGTGAGAGAGCTCTGTTGTAAAGTAAAGCGGCAAATATAGAGTCAGATACATAGATTTATCATAGGGAATACAAATAGAACTGGACTACTGGGCCTTTATTAGGAACGCTTGGATTTAGCTCTAATCTGTAGGTTCAGATGAGATTGTGTGTGTTTATAATATTTTGTAAATTTTAAGTAAGTCATAACATACAGTTAATATTTACCTTCCTGGGAAGTTTTCCGAGGTAGCTATGTGTAACAATGGAGATGGATCTAGCAGCAGGAAGAGCTGGTTCAACTCTAATTTCATTCACTAGTGTGTGACTATAGGCAGGTCATTTAACTACAGTCTGCCTCTGTCTTCTCAAATGTAAAATGATTTACTGGAAGAAGAAACCCTTCAATATTATTCTTTGTGTTGAAATTTTCTTTGATTTCCTGGATCTTTTGCTTAAGCACATTTGCAATGTTGTGAATTGTAGTTTTGGAAATAATATCAAGTTATAGATAGGCTGCTCCTGAAGTAGAGTGACACAGTTATTTCATAAAATAGACATCTTTTTTCACAAGAGCCCAAGATACTGTCAAATTAATCATTTTATTTTGAAAACATACAAATACTATTTTTATAATAGTTATTCCTCTTAAAGTCAGTGAAGGTAAGATTTAAGGGTTCAAAGGATCATGGATTTAGAGTTGATGGGGACCTTTGAGGTCATTAAATCTAATAAGTGAAAAAATGTAAAACATGAAAAATTAAGTGATTGGTCACTGCTACAAGTAATTGAGGTAGGATTCAAACTCCAGCTTTTCCTTACTCTAAGCTTGATGGACCATGAACTACATCACACTGTTTCCAGTGTAATACTTTGGAGATTTTTTCATTCATGAGGAAAGATGCTGGAATAGAACTTTGACCCCTTCTTCTCACCTCAATATAGAAGGCGATACTCATACAACAATCAATTTGGGAAGAGATTACTCCAAATCTTCCATTTTCAGTATGATAGCTAGGGAAAGCAGCAACTGAGCTATAATGATCAATATGCAATGGTATGTGGTTAAGAAGTTTCAGGAACAGGAAGAAAGGTATTTTCTCCAGACATATAATTAGTCTAGCTACAATCATGTTGCCCTTTAGTGACATGTTGCATCATACATATAGAATTCCTTGCAAAGTTTTCAAGTTATAAAAATGCCAACTATAATTTTCCCCTAGTTTTTCTTCTTTTTTGTAGATTTATTTTGAAGAGTAAGATTTGAATCCTGATAAGCCTATGAAATTCCAGAAAGCATTTCTGTATTATAAACCCAGGTGATTTGGTAAAATATGTATTATTTTTATGTATTCCTCTTAAAAGAATGAACTATAAGAAAATATCCAGAGAGTCATTATGAGGTAGAGAGAATCAGTATGTGCATATCTTTCGTGCTCTGGCTATATCTGGTTACTTTCCTGGGCAATGAGAGTTGATATTTAGATGCAAGTGATTCTGTGATATTAAGACAGTTTTGGGAAAAAAATTGCTGTCTCCTTCCTTTTGGACCAATAAGCTAATATCAATTATATGGTTAGTAACTTTATGTATCTAGGCCAATGTATCCTCCCAGAAACAAGCTATCTTAATAAAATTCTTCTGTGATTTTCTCTTCAATGGTTGTCTTTCTCATCAACCTACTCTAGTGTCTGGGGAACTGGTTTAATAATCTTTCAAAAAGAGTACTTTGCTCCCCCAAAGAGCTCTCAATACTTCCACTGTTTGGTTTTCTAGGAGTCGGCGATCGAACTTCATGTATTGAGAAAAGATGAGTTTAATGTTACTTTGGAGATTATTTCATATGCCAATATACTTTGAAAGTCATAAATGGAAGAATCACAGAATCTCAGAGCTAGAAGGCTGTCTAATATAGTATTTGAAAATAAATTCACTCTCCAGCATCTGTCACAGAGGCCATTTAACCTCTGTTTGAAGGACTACAATGGATATCCACTATCTTCCAAGACAGGCAATTTCACATTGGAGAAAGCTTAGGCTGTTATGAAATTTTTATTTATATTCTGCTGAAACCTGTTTTTGCAAATGCCACCCATCGCTCCTGGGTCCAAATGGTACAAGTTTAATCCTGTTTTGATATGACAGTCCTTCAAGTACTTTAAGAAAACTTTCATGTGTCTCTTCTCTTTCCCAGGATAAATGTGCTACTTCTTCAGCTGCACACTAGGCAATCTGCAACTTTCCTTCACTATTTTTCCATGTTGATTTGCTTGTCCAATCACTTTGGGGCAGCCATAGATCTCACTGAGGTGGTCCTTTCATATTTTAGGGCTTGACGCATATAGGAGCATCTAGATAATCTCAAGTTCCAAAATGTCTCTTCTGTTTGGATGCTGTGCAGAAAATCTTTCATAACAATGAAGAACACCTCTGAGGAACACACATCTCTATGTTCTGAGCCTTGATTGATATTGAACATTAGATGATTGGTAAACAATGTTTTCTTCATATTGCATCTGTCAGAGAGTCCTGTTTGAAGTTAGTATACACATGGAGACAGACTGTCTCATTTAAAAATCTGACTGATCAATGTTCTTTCCATTAAAAATGACCCAGCAAATTGACTTCACTATATGTGATATGCTTAATTTTTCATTTTAGGAAACATATCTTCTAGTGCCATATAAGGAAAAATGAAAATGATGTAACAGAATAAGATATTAAGTTGTGACAGAGTTAAATTGGTTTTAAGGAATCCCAAGATTCTTTAGCAATTATAAATTAGAGAGGTTTTATGTTTGGCCAAGGGGGAAAAACAACAACCTATCAATGGGTAAAACAAGTTTCTGGCCTCTCTTAAGCAGCTGTCATCAAGAAATTACACTGAGAGTTTGAAATTAAATTTTAAATTTTCTCATAACTAATTTTTTTTCCACTGGAGTTCATTAATGTGCATCCTCCCCCATCTCTAACCAGTTTACTTCAGAGGATTTTAGCAGAATATAGACTTACAACTTGAATTAACCTAGAACAATGTAATTAAGGTGGATGGTGTGCAGGTGCATGACCTAGATATTTTCACATATTCAACTGGGAGTAAGCTTAAGTATTTTCATGTTTTACTGCATTAGCAAACAGAAAAAGTGGTTTGGTAGGAGATTTTTTCATCTAAATCTACCAAAAGGGATGTGTATCAATATTTGTGGGAATTATCCTGTGGTGGATTATATTAGGCATTGTACAATACCAATATTTATTATTGAAATTGGACCATCTTTTGCAGAAGGTGCAGGGAACAGAATAAATGGAATGCTTAAAATGACTGTCAATTCTACATGCTCATTCCAGGAAATGGTGCTTTGGAGAAAAAGAAATCAAGATCTTGATAAAAAAAAAGTTTCAAAATCTCTATAGTGACATTCAACCAATCATACCAATGAGAGTAATGAGAATAGGTTACACAACATATGCTTTTTTATTGGACATAAGTAAATAGAAAATGACTAGAGAAAAATCACCCTTGTTTTCTGGGAAAAGGGGTTGCTTAGAGAATCCTCAGCAGGATGAATGCTCCATTAATGGTGCCTCTGGCATCCCAGAAACAGCGTACCCTATAGTGCTGGGGAACAGTTGGATTTCTTTTCCCATTCTGACTGCTCTACAATCTCAGGAAACTTGTCCAACATTTTACATCAGGTCTGTGTCACAGGGGTTTAGAATTCTGATTTTGAAGTTCTGAATTTCTTTTCAGTATCTCAACCTAATGAGTCATTATATATATATATATATATATATATATATACACATACACACATGTATATGTATATGTATATGTATATGTATATGTATATGTATATGTATATGTATATGTATATGTATATGTATATGTATATGTATATATAAACCATAATACCGTGATTCAGGGAATGGAGATATCGATCAGTTGTCTTGTAAACATCCAAAGAATAGGGAGCAGGCAAAGTACATACATATTATATCTACTTCAGGAAAAAATGGAAGAAGTGGAAAGATTATATTCTAATTATTGAGACTTTTGATGAAGATTACTACAGATACTACACCAAATGATCAAAACATTACCCTGTGCCTTAGTACCAGATTTTTTTTTCTTATTGTGGGTAGATAGGAGGAAGAGATTGTCATGTATATCTATTATTGTACTGTTTTTTACTGTGCTATCTATTGGTCCCACTATAATATAGTGGAAAGAATACTAGACTTTAAATACAGAGTTTGATTTGAATCTCTGTTCCGTGTGACTTCAAAGCAAATCATTTAACTTTGAGAATTACCAGTTTCCTTATTTGTATGAGTACTTTCTTTCACTGCTGTGCTCAGTAATGCAAGCATATGCTAGACTTTGCTTTTGTATTTTGTAATGGATAATGTCCCTTCACAATTCTTCCAGTAGAATACCACCAAGTGATAAATGAGTTACTTTTCTCCAAACTCTCATTGTATGGCCAAAGGGATAATATGTTAGGACATTCCTTGTTTTCTAGCCACAGGAAGGAGGAGTGAAACTGTCTATGAAGAACTTTTGGAAGGATGGATGTCCATCAATATATGTCTTTACCTTAAGGGGTTAAGATTTGGTATCTGAATGTTGGAAGGGATTTGGGAAAACTGGGACAATAATACATGATTGGTGGAGTTGTGAATTGGATCAGTTCACATCCATTTTGGAGAGCCATATGGAACTATATCTTTCTCTATTGGTATGTATCCCAAAGAAATCATAAAAAGGGGAAAGGACCCACATATGCAAAATGTTTGTGGCAGCCCTTTTTGTAGTGGCAAGGAACTGGAAACTGAATAGTTGCCCATGTATTGGAGAATGGCTGAATAAATTATGGTGTATGAATATAATGCAATAGTATGGTTTCGTAAGAAACATCAGCAGAATGATTTCAGAGAGGGCTGGGGAGACTTACATGAACTGATGCTGAGTGAAACGAACAGAACCAGGAGATCATTGTACATGACAACAACAAGACTATGCGATGATCAATTCTGATGGATGTGGCTCATTTCAACAATAAAATGTTAATTACAATAGAGTTGTGATGGAGAGAGCCATCTGTACCCAGAGAGAGACTGTGGGGACTGAATGTGGATCACAACATAGCATTTTCACTCCTTTTGTTATTTATTTGCATTATTTCTCATTTTTTCCTTTTTAATCTGCTATTTCTTGCGCAGCATGATAATTGTGGAAATATGTATAGAAGAATTGCACATGTTTAACATCTGGGGGAGGGGGTAGAAGGAAGAAAGAGAAAAATTGAAACACAAGGTTTTGCAAGAGTGATTGTTGAAAACTATGCATATGACTTGAAAATAAAAAAAAGCTTTAAAAATTAAAAAAAAATTGATATCTCTTAATGGGGGTCCCAATGAAGGGGAGGTTTTGCTCAGTGGGTTAGGGAACATTAAGTTGATGGTGGTACAGATGGATTCTTCATATTGGCCTTTTCGTGAGATCAGTTTACATGTAAAAGGACAATGGTCTATTGGCAATCTCATTATAGATAGCTTTATTGTGAATCAGTGAATGTGCTAGAGGGCTCATCATCTGCTCTGTGATTCAGATACTCTTGAGATTGCTTGGGCAAGTATATGGTGAGATGGATAGGGTGCCAGATCTAATGTTGGGAAGGCCTGGGTTCAAATTCTTCCTCAGATGTTTATTACTTTTGTGGGAAAGAGGCAACTTAAGTTTGTTTGAGTTTTCTCAATTGTATAATGGGGATAATAATAGCACATAGCTCCCAAATTATTGTGAGGATCAAATGAGATAATAACTGTACCTCACTTAGCATAGTGCCTAGCACAAAGTAAATGAAATATAAAATGCTAGTTTTCTAGCTTTTTTTTCTTCTATCTACATTTTATCCTGGGAGACTTGCTATCAATTACAATGATTTGGCATTCTGAAATTTCATATCACATGGACCATAACCAGGACTAGATTGAAGAGGGGAAGTAAAGCATGGGATTTATGGCCTTTATTCTCCTCTATATATTTTCAAGTCCTTCAATATTTTTCTTAAATCATTCAGCTCTTCATTTCTTATAGCACAGTACTATTCCACAACAATCACATACCACAACTTGTTTACACATTCCCCAACTGTTGGGAAAGACAGAAATTTCGGAGAAAATTGGGTGGGGGTTAGGGTTGGAGAGATTGCTCCGTATGTTTTCAGTTCTTGAAAGAGAAGCAACATGATTTTGTGTCCTCCTTCTGTTTTTCTTTGGTTGTTGTTTTTTATCCTAAGGATAATACTAAGTTTTTCCCAGACCTTTTTAATTTTTGAGGTATGGTTTGTTTAGTTAAGTAACTGTAACATCCTCTAGAATACTTTTAAGACTTTGCCATCAAGGGCTGGCATGTTGTAATAGTAATGTCTTTTTTTGCTTCTTTTTTTGGTTTGTTTTTCCTTAAAATATACTGAATCTAACTTTAAGATTTAAATGGACTAAGGTGTGAATTATTGATTATTCCTGATCACCTAAGTACAAAACCAATGTATGAAGAACGAGGGACTCTTCCCTCAAGCTTGCTACACGAATCAATCTTGTGTGCCAAAATGAAACAACACAGGGAAGCTAAGTCAATGTAACTTGCTTAATGTTCTTTCCATATTGTTGATAAAAAATTTCCCTTTGTTAACTGTTAGATCACCTACAAGTATTTTGTGTCACTCTTACCCCAAAATGAACTATCATACTGCCCTGAGTCAGACCTGGCTGATAGCTTGCTATGGGCAAAGTAATTGCCGAAGAGCCAAAGACAAAAATAAACTAGTCCCTTTTTTTCAAGAAACCTTAAATTTGTTAAAGGAAAATATGTATACTCTTAAGTAAGTGAAAAGTATTTTCTAGGAGCAGAGAATTCTTCTAAACTTAGGGTGGTGGCCATTATGTCCTACTTTTCCTATTATAGGAGATAGATCATGAAATATGCTTTGAAGAAAACTAGAAGTTCTACCAAGCATATTAAGAGTCTAAAGCTCAGAGACTTAGTTATACCACACAGCTGATGAAAAACAGAGGCTAGATCTGAAGTTGTCTCATCATATGCCAAAATGACTGCTCTTTCAACTTCATCCTTTAATCCCATTTAATTATTGAAAAATCAGAGCATCCAAGGCACCATACTAATTATCCAATCCCTTCAATAGCCAAGTAAAAAGAAATAATTTTAATTCTGAGCACTCAACAACAACAAAAAAATAATTGACCAGTTCTTTTTCAGTGATCTTAAAGTTTACTCTCCATGTTAAGCTGTCACTGCTCTGGGCTGAAATTTTGAAATGATTCTGGTCAAGGAGCTTCCTTCCCTTAGGCGGCAGCTGTCCCTATTTTGTGAAATCAGCCACATTTTTCAGTCACACACTTCCCCAGACTCCATCAGAGGTGTTGAGTGACTGTGTTAACCTTGGTATGTTTGGGCAATAGGAGAGCCAGTTGAAGTCAATCACCATTTCCCACAACCCTGATCAACTTCAAGGGCACCAACAGGGGTGTTGATGGACCGTGAGGGACAAGTTGGTCAAGTATCCTTCTTCTCAGCAAATTACTTCCTGCCAGTATAGTGTTAGCAGAACATATTTTAAGTCGCTTCTTTTAACAGCACATATTGGTTGGTGTTGCGTAGGATTTCTCTATTTTTAAGAGACAGATGGCAGCTACCCGTTTTTGTACACTGTTATCTTGTAGCTGTAAGCATCAACTTTACAGGTGGATGGGGCTGTTGTACAGAATGACATTTCACAGGATTACTAAATCTCAGAATAGGTAGGGACCTGGTGGTCATTGTGCTCAATCTATATCTCAACAAAACTCCCCTTCTCCACTTGAAGATTTCCAGTTAGAGGAAACTCCCTACTTTTAGAGAAAGTCCATCTCACTGTGGGACTACCAGAATTGCTCAGAATCAGTCATTACCATAACTAACTACTTTACACAATGGCACTGCCTGGAGGAAGCTCACAGGTCCTGATGGAGGCTGAACTTCAAAATGTCATTAAAGATCAACACTGGAAGAGATGTCAGTGAGGGGGAAAAACTCATGTTCTCAGTGACAGGAAAGTGTGCAGTTGTTTTCAGGCTTAGAAAGTCTAAAATCTTTTTCTTTTCTTTATGCTGTTATGATTAGGTGAGTTTCTCAATGAGAAGTTGTGAGTTAATATGAATAAAGATGTTATCTGATTAAATTACAGCTCTTTGAACTTTTTATGAATGATATTTTCATTTGGTAGCTACTTCATGTTAGTAATTCTTTCTAAAACATTCATTATATAGTGGAATACTTTTACTTCATAAGAAACTGTGCTATACTATATGATAATATAATATATAGAGAGTCATGATAAGATTAAGGATCACAGAAACATTCACTCATTCATTTAAAGCTAGAACCCCAAGGACCGCCTTTTCTAATTTCATCATTTTACAAATGAAGAAACTTAGATGTAGAAGTTAAATTAGTGGTCCAATTTGTATGAACTGATGATGAGTGAAGTAAGTAGGACCAAATATCATACATAATAACTACTTTACCATAAATGGAAAGACTATTACTATTGAGTAATTAATTGGGATGAGCAATCTTGGTTCAGAGAAGAGAGACTGAAAGGTATCTTCTTTATTTTGGTAGAGAAATGGAAAACAATGGGTGAAAAATATTGCCACGTATTATTAAGTAAAATCACTACTTTGGTTGAGTTTGATAAACTTTTTGTCTCAGTTACAATCAAGGATTCTGAGAGGGGGTGTATTTATCTGAAAACAGTCATTATGAAAAAACAGAAAGCAATAAACAAACTTATTTAAAAATAAAAAAAAATCTGTTAGCTAAAAATGTCAACTATCCCATAAATAATTTATAAGCAATGGGAAAACATTAACAGTCCTTTTATTAACTAATATTTAATAAACAAAGCAGTCCGGGTTTTTATTTCTACTTAATTCCTGTTAGAAGGAACATCCTCACCAAAGTCCTCCTGTAATGAATGCATCATTTTAACAATGAGTGTTTGGGCTCTGGAATTGCCTTTCTTTTAATCCTCAGGGTTTAGCATAATGCTTGATATATAGTAAGTGATTAAAAAAATCTTTATTGGTTGATTGGCTAACTGGAAAGTTATTTGAGCAGAGAAAAAACCATCATAGTGCATACCTTGCTTTCCATGCTTCAATTATGTTCCAAATATTGACCTGTAGAACTTTTCTCTCTGAACAGGCATGAGTAAATGAGATTTATTATCAGAGGGTTGAATGTCAAGAAAGTCAATTTACCTCTTGATCCTTGGTTTCCTCATCTGTAAAATGGGGATATTCAATAGCTCTTGGATCACAAGGTTTCTGTAAGGGGCCAGTGAGATAATGTACATAAATTACTTTGTAAACATTAAAGCTCTATATAATTATTGTTAGCTTCTTCAGGGAAAGTCCTTCATGGAAAGATTTGTAGATCTAGAATTGGAGGGGACTTCAGAGACTAAACACTTCATCTAGAAACTGAGTCTAAGGAAACAGTTGCCCAAAGTCACATGGTAAAAATCATACACAAATGTAGAACCCAAGTCTTCTAATTTTTAAGTTCATCTTCCCTCCCCTCCTGTTCCCCCTTTGCCATGCTGCCTTTCCCTTTCTGCTATCTCTTTAATGGTATTCAGATATTGGTCCTGCCCCAAAAGGCTAAACTATTATACATTTAGATAAAAGTACCACTTTTATTATTTTATATAAAATATAATATTTTATTAAAAATCACTATCCTGCCATTCTTTTCTACAGAATGTTTTACAAACATTGGTTAATTAAAAAAAAACAAAAGAAAAAAAAGAAAAGAAATATTTGCAATTGAACAGAAACTGTTTAATACAAGACCTTTCTCTATATGGTCACTGAAAGCATTTTTGGAACAACTCCAATAGCAAACAGCATGGTAGAAATTATGACTATGATAGCATTTCATAAAATAAAAATGACAATGAAGAAGAAGAAGACAGAAGAAAGATAAAGATCATATTTAAAGTCCATGAATTAGATGGTACATATCTTTCAGGTAGACCTAACCCTGAGGAAATTCACAATTTGGTATTACAATAATTGTCCTATTTTATTTCAAAATGAATCATAAGGATTATATTACCTTTTGAATTTGCATCTTTAATACATAGCACAAGGGCTAATGTCCTTAATGTTAATGTTTATTTGTTGATTTATTTGACTGTAATATATATATTAATATTATAATATTATGTATGTTATATATGAAAATTATATATTATGTATGTTTTGTTATATATATCTAATACTGTAAAATATACATGTATTATGTATATATAACAGATATAAATCTAAGGACAGGTTTATACATACATATAAACATACATACATGCACACATATAGATGTATACACACATATCTATCTATATGTATATCTATATATTTTTCAATCAACTTGTACTCCAAAAAATAAGCTATACCTGGACTAGTCAGCTGTTGGATAGAATAATATCCAGAAAGCAGAACATTTGGGCTTAAAGATTGTGAAGAGAGTATTTTTGTAAATTTCTAAGTCTATGAAATTGTCTACTTTCTACTTTGTGGCATTTAAATATCACTAAGAATAGTTAGATTGTTTCCCTAGGATTATAGCTGGATTAATGCAAAACTTTGAAGTTTTATTGGAAATTTAGTATAACAAAAAGGATTTGGGGACAAGAAGCATGGTGTGGTCAGTGAGCTGATCTGAGATTTAGAAAGACCAGAGTTCATATCCCTCCTGTGATACATATTGCTGATATGTGAGCAAATATGTCATTACCTTGGCAACTCCTTAAGATTGATTTGCAGAGAAAATATAGTTCTATTTTGATTAGGGGCAATTCTAAACTGGGAGTTCTTTATTGCAATAAAATTGGGATCTAGCTCAAAAAATAGTAAGGGTTTCAAATCTGAGAACCATTGTTTAAATACAGGATCAGTTAGTTGTTATCTGGAAAACCTTGGGAAAGCCATCTACAGTTTGTTGCCTATAAAATGAGAGTCTTTTTCAGCTCTGGACCTTTGATCCCATGAAGGAAGGTAGTCTTATTCTATAAAGAAATACTCAGGCCACAATGTCTTGTGATGGAGAGAGCCATCTGTACCCAGAGAGAGGACTGTAGGGACCGAATGTGGATCACAACATAGTATTTTCACTTTTTTGGTTACTATTTGCTTGCTTTTTGTTTTCTTTCTCATTTTTTCCCTTTTTGATCTGATTTTTCTTGTGTAGCATAATTGTGGAAATATATATATAGAGAAAAATAAATCAATAAAATTGTCTCAAAATTTTAAAAAGGAATACACATAGTATTAGAAAGGACATTAAAAGATCAATTAATTAATAAATAAATATTGGAGCATATAATCTGGAGTTACAAAATTAACTAGCCTCTCATTCAATGTAACCTTAGGATTTTGAATAAGGAATGTCTCCAGGAGGATTCCCTGAGCCTAATTTGATAGCTTGCCTTTTATTTAAAAGCATCTCAATTTAACTGCTCTCAATTTTCCTTGCTACAAACTTAGCATCTTTCTGTTTTAATGAAGTATATAGATGAAGTCTTAAATTTAGACCTGGAAGAAACCATTTAATTAAACGTCGTTTTACAAATGAGAAAACGGAATTACAGAGTACTGAAATGCCCAAGGTCATACATAGGCAAAGTGGCTGAGGCAGGATTCAAACTTGGGTCCTGATTCCAAATCTAGGTCACTATCTCCAGCACCATATGGATTCTGTCACCTTTCACCTCAAAAAGAAAGCTTTATCTACTTGAGAATGAGTTTCCTTTAGCCTATTTTTTTTCACTTTAATCCTGTTTATTTCAACAAAAACTCAGAGGTGACATGAAATAGAGTCCAAATCCTTCAGGCAGAAATCCAAGAAGTTTTGCCAGAGATTCTGGTTACAAAAGTTATTAGTTATTCATTATTAACCTTAGTCTAGTCACTCCATTGTTCCCAAACTGTGTCATCTGTCAAAGGGGAACAATAATATTGACACTATGCAGCTTATGGGTGTGTTGTGAAGAAAGTGTTTACTAAAATATAAACTTCTAGAGAAATAAGTTATTATGACTATTTATAAGGCACTGAGGGTAGATAGATGAAAATGACACAATCCTTGCCCTCCAGAAGCTCAAATGCTTACAGAAAATAACTGCGGTTATTTTCTTAGCTCTTGAGAAACAATTATATTTCAGAGGCAAAGGGAATCTGATATAATTAATGCCCCCTTTATGAATAAAAGCAATTAAAATAATGAAGTACTCATTACTCTTTTCTGTTTATTTTTAAAGCACTTGTCCTATTTATCCTTGCTATACTGGTCACGTTATGTGACTATCACTCCCCTGCTTGAGAAGTTCTAGTGAATCTCCATGACCTCTAGGATGAAATACGGGATAAAATCCTTTGTGTAGCATTTAAAGCTCATCACAATCTATTTCTCTCATAACTTCCAGGCTTATCACACATAATTTCTCATCACATACTCCTGTCAGATGGAATGACTTGCTTCTCTGTATATGGCATTTCATCTTCTGTCATTCTGCCTTTGCAAGGCAGTTTACCATACCTTTAACGCTCTTCTTCCTCATCTCTGCCTCTTGGAATCCTTCTTTCATGGCTCATCTGAGAGGGTACCTGATATTAGAGCCCCATTTTATTCCTCATCCTGCTCAATTTCTAGAATCCTCTCTCCCCAAATGACTCTATGTTCACTTAATATATATTTTGCAATTATTGATATGGGTCCATATTGTTTTCTTCATCAGGATACAAGCTCCTTGGTGACAAGAACTTTCATTTTTGTCTTTGTGGTTCTAGCACCCAGCATAATACACAAAGCTTAATGAACACTAAATGAATGAATGAAAAGTATTTAAGGCTGATTAGCTTGTCCCTTCAAGTCATGGAAAATCAAGTAGTGCTCTATACCTATTATTTCTTGGGTAATGTTAATTAATGGTGAAAGAATTCATTGAAAGGCACTATTAGAGAATCTACTAAAATGATATTCAATCCATCAAAATGCTCTTTGAGATTCTTGTCTCTTTTTCACAAGGTCTCTCACAGCTAGTGGAGAATGTTTCAATTCTAAATGAAAATGCCAGGTGTGGCTTATTCATTCCCTTTATTCAGTCTTCACCTCCTCCTTCATGCTTTCACACATATTATACAAACTGTCTTCTTCCAGTAAAACATATAAACATTTTATTTTTTAATGCATGTCAAAATGTTCTGCTCAATATGGATTCATATGACAAGCACACATGCATTTTATATTATGCATATATATATATTCACACATATAAACACTCCTTTATAGTCTTTACCCTTTGTTATTTTAGTTCTTTGCTTTTTTTTACATCTGAAAAGCCCATGATACTTTTAAAAGTACTCATCATATAAAAGCCTGCCTTTCATAGAATGAGCTAATCCCTCCAATTATTTTGCACACATCATCTCACATTGATAAGAAAGAAAGGAAGGGGGGAAAGAAAAGGGGAAACAAAAGACAGATGAATGTGAAACAGTCATTGAGTGCTCATATGGGGGGTGCTGTGAAAAGCAGTGAGGATGCAAAACCAAGAAAATATGGCACCTTCTCTGATGTTCTTTACATTTTAATGGGAGAAGACAACCAAAAAAGAGATGGGGAAGGAAGGGAGAGGGGTAAAGGAGCTCTAGTGTATATAAGACAGACCAACTGAGTCAATGAAAAGGAATTTGAGTATCATAGCAGGGATTTCTGGAGATATAAAGAAGGATGAACCCATCTTCTAGACAATCAGACCTAGAAGGTAATCCTGCTCTTGTCTTTATACAGGATTGTGACTCAGGAGCCATGATTACAAACTTGGTAAGTATCAGAAGCAGAGTATGAATCTAAGTCTCTGTTTTCTCTAGTGTTAGACCCTTTCACTATATCAGGGAATCTTAAAAAGTTTTTATGTTATGAACTCCATTGATAGTCTATGAAGCCTATGAATCCCTTCTCAGAATAATGACTTAAATGTATAATTAAAATATATAAATGTACAAAGAACATTAATTATAGTGAAAAAGTTATATATTTTTTCTTATGCAAGTTCTCAAGCTCCTTGAAAGTTACCCATGCACCTTAGATTAAGATCATATTACACTTTGGCTGATGTAGCTCTTTCTGTTCCCTCCTTATGTTTTAAGACACAGACTTGATCAGATCCTGATATCTCCAAAAATTAGGTATGCAGAGGCCTGTGATGACATAGATTGGGGGCATTAACAGACAAATGATCTCATTAAGGAATTTTTTCTATTAAAGCTTTGTAATTTTCAAAAGACATGCATGGATAATTTTTCAACATTAACTCTTGCAAAACCTTGTGTTCTAATTTCTTCCTCCTCTCCACCCTTCCCCTGAATAGCAAGTGACCCAAAATATGTTAAACATGATAAAATATATATTAAATCCTATATATGTATACATATTTATATAATTATCTTGCTGCACAAAAAGATCAAATCAAAAAGGAAAAATGAGAAAGAAAATAAAATGAAAGCAAACAGCAACAGAATGAGAATGCTATCTTGTGGTCCACATTCAGTTCCCACAGTTCTCTCTCTGATTTTAGATGACTCTTTTCATCACAAGATCATTGGAACTAATCTGAATCATCTCATTGTTGAAGAGAGCCACATTTATCAGAATTGATCATTGTATAATTTTATTGTTGCCATGTTTAATGATCTCCTGGTTCTACTCACTTCACTTAGCACAGTTCCTTTAAGTCTGCTCAGTTCTCTCTGAAATCATCCTGCTGATCATTTCTTACAGAACAATATTCCATAAGACATAGATTATTCAACCTTCCTCCAACTGATGGGCATCCCCTCAGTTTCCAGTTTCTCATCACTACAAAGAGGGCTGCCACAAACATTTTTGCACATGTGGGTCCCTTTTCCTCCAATAAGGAGCTTTTCAAAGAAAAAACTTCCTCATGCTGGGCCCTGGTCACAGTGAGGCAGACCTGATGTCTAAAGTTAATATACCCATGATGCAACATTTTACTTAAAGTCTAGATAAGCACAACTTTCTCCTACTTTATCTCCTCTGTCACCTCTTAAAGAAACATTCCAAGATCAGGGACCATTTTATTTTGGGAGAGAATCCTTCATGACCTGACTCTCTCTTAATGGAGGATTTCTTCTTCAGTTGTATCCGATTCTTTGTGACCCCATTTGGAGTTTCCTTGGCAAAGATACTGGAATTGTTTGTCATTCCTTCTGCAGCTCATTTTGAGGCTAGATTTGATCCTGACTCCAGGCCCACTACTCTATCCATTGTATCACCTAGTTGCCCAATGCTTCCCCTTTTTTGTTTATTCTAGATAGTATTAGTAGAAAACAGGCTAGCATTTAAAGAGTGGTAGGGCAGGTCAATTATATGATCAGAATTTTCCATGACTCTTCCCCTTCCCAACATCCTCAACCTAGCTATCTGTATTACAAAGTAAGGAGAAAGTTGCTTCCATTTTTGTTTTTTCATTTCCTCACAAATACAAAGTCTCTCTGGCATTCCATTCCATTAAAATGTTATGGTTTGTAAAAGAAAATTTTGTGGTGAGTCCAGCCACACTGGGATTGTCCCACTTTTTGGACATTTCTGAATCTAACATATTAGCTGGATTTTCATCTGCTGTCAATCCAATTCCCATATCCCTCATACAGCCTCTCCTTTTCTCAGTAAGCTGTAGTGGTGCCTTATTACTTCTAGG